>NC_048572.1:72398414-72698414 GCF_013265735.2 Oncorhynchus mykiss
AAATCATAATACAAACATTATTGGGCACAGACAACAGCACAAAGGGCAAGACGGTAGATACAACTATACATCACGAGAAGCAGCCACAACTGTCAGTAAGAGTGTCCATCTTTGAATGAAGAGATGGAGAAAAACCTGTCCAGTTGGAGTGTTTTTTGCAGCTCGGTCCAGTCGCTAGTTGCAGTGAACTGAAAAGAGGAGCAACCCAGGGATATGTGTGCTTTGGGGACCTTTAACAGAATGTGACTGGCAGAACAGGTGTTGTATGTGGAGGATGAGGGCTGCAGTAGATATCTCAGATAGAGGGGAGTGAGGACTAACAGGGTTTTATAAATAAGCATCAACCAGTTGGTCTTGAGACGGGTATACAGAGATGACCAGTTTACAGAGGAGTATAGAGTGTGGTGATGTGTCCTATAAGGAGCATTGTTGAGCAAAGTACAGTGAATGGAGCAAAGTACGGAGCAAAGTACAGAGAGATCCTTGGTGAAAATCTGCTCCAGAACGCTTCGACCTCAAATAAGGGCGAAGGTTCACTTTCTAACAGGACAACAACACTAAGCACACAGCCAAGACAATGCAGGAGTGGCTTTGGGATACGTCTCTGAATGTCCTTGAGTGGCCCAGCAAGAGCCCGGACTTGAACCCGATCGAACATCTCTGGAGAGACATGTAAATAGCTGTGCAGCGATGCTCCCCATCCAACCTGACAGAGCTTGAGAAGATCTGCAGAGAAGAATGGGAGAAACTCCCCAAATACAGGTGTGCCAAGCTTGTAGCATCATACCCAAGAAGATTCTAGGCTGTATCGCTGCCAAAGGTCTTTCAACAAAGTACTGAGTGAAGGGTCTGAATACTTATGTAAATGTGACATTTCAGTTTTTTTACATTTGCAAAAATTTGCAAAGATTTCTAAAAACAATTTTTTTGCTTTGTCATTTTGGGGTATTGATGAGGGGGAGGGGGGAATCAATTTTATACATTTTAGAATAAGACTGTAACATAACAAAATGTGAAAAAAAACATGTTTCCTTGCCATTTGAAAAGAAAAAGGAGAACAGAGTTTTGGCGCAGGAACAGATAACTTGCGCTACCTATAAAAATACGTTTTTGGGTCTAAAGGTTTCCACACTGTCTACGCAAACAGAGCCGACAGAGGTCCGTTTGTGTCGCTCTCTATGTAGTTCTACGTACATTTATTTGTGAGGGCGATTTTTTTTTACCTGATGCAAATGGACCTCCGTCGGCTCCGTTTGCGTAGACTATGTAGAACCCTTCAGACCCAAAAACGTTTTTTTATAGGTAGCGCAAGTTATCTGTTCCTGCGCCAAAACTCTGTTCTCCTTTTTCTTTTCAAATGGCAAGGAAACATGTTTTCAGAACTTTTATTTTCATGACTGAGCAAAATTGTTTGGACCTTCAAAACGGAATGAAATTGCAGTATCAAATCCCAATCGTCACCTACGGTATTGGTCCTACTACTCAACTCTTTCCAACACATTACGTGAAAAAGCTTGACATTCTATTATTGTAATATCACCAACTATTTAGTATGTTAAAGACCAGCTTGCTTTCCGCTGCTCCAGCTTGCTTTCCGTTGGATCGTCAAGCCACGGCTAATCCCTGTGGTGGGACTCTGTTTTCTTTCTCTCTGATTTAGTGGAAGTGACAAGTGCTATCCCCACAATACTGCAAAAAATTTGTTGTTCTCTCTAGACCTGCGGGGCAGGCAGGTGTCAGTGCTTTGTTCCAGCTGACTCTTAATTGCGAGCAGTTTAAGCAATCAGTAGCATTTGATTGGTGTGATATTGGATTTGCTCTTTAAGAAGCTATAAAACTATAAACACTATAAGTCAGACTCGTTGCTTTACTGGACACAGGGTCATGCAGAATGATGGGTTGACAGTGGAAAGGAAAAATGATTCAGTCTGACTAATCAGAGTTACACACTCCAATTTTGATTTAACTGAATTGGACGAGCACTTGAGGCAACAGAGAAGTGGCTTGAAATTAGATGAGGCTCCTGAGGGAGGTCACACAATTGTGACACCAAAGTGTTAATATACAGTATTTGTCTCTCTAGAGGTCTTGGGAAGATCCAGTGACCTAGAGGCTGGCCAGTTATTGAATGACACGGTTATGACATCGAAGGGACAGACAATGATGGACCTCTTTCCAAACAGCCTGGTAAAGCATGTTTTAAATAAACCATGGAATTAGATGAACACTCATACAAAAAAGGCACACAGAGGCGGTTTAAAAATGTATAAACCTCTTAAAGAGCCACTCCGTTGACATTAACATTTAGACGTTTTGAAAGGAAAGGAAATAATCAATTTACTGTGTGGCACCCTATCTGAGAGGGTCCGTTGCCGTTTGAAACCTCTGATTTCTGTTCAATTGTCTCCAAAACCAACTAATGTAACCCTGGCATGGTGCCCACTAAACTGTTCATTTTAGTGCACTGTCGGACAACTAGGTGAAATTTGAGAGACTTGACAGTCACAGTGGTATCTTTAGAACCGCAAAGTCAAAATACTGAGACTATTATGAGTCCAGGCATACAGTATCTTCAACCCTCCCAGTAACAATTCAGTGACCTGAATTTGAACCCTTATTCTAATATGCAGGCCTACAACTGCATGTCCAATTTTGTTCATTGTACTGTAATCCCAAGGAGACAATCATTCAGTGAATAGAAATCATTCTGACTATCATACAGATGTAGGATCTAAATTTGACCCAGTTTGCTACAGCAGGAAAATTATCCTATAGCAACAGGAAAAGTTCATTATTAAGTGGATTATAATTAATGGACATTTTTGTAGAGGTTGATTAGATTTTTTGTAAGGGAAAATCAAGTCAGTGGAAATTACAATCTCAGAAGCATTTTTAAACCTCAAAAACACTACACGTTTTAAATATCCTACATTGTAAGAAAGTTCTCCTGCAACAGGGTGATCAAATTAAGATCCTACATCTGTAGGCAATATTTGTGTCTAAAGAGTCACCTGTCACAGAATATGTTGCTTTTACGTAAAATAAAATTTTACATAATCTTGACCTAAGGTTGTACAGCTTTAGAAGTGTCTTAATAAGGTGAATTCACATAAGAGTGTGGAAGTTGTTCTTGATCTGCATGACAAATTCTCCTGAAATAACAGAAATACTAAGCATAAATTAGCAGTCACAAAGTTATGTTAAAGTAAATATTTACAGATCCAAAGTCTATAGGTAAGGCATATCAAAATAACTATATTGTACGTCCTTATCATGGATTATAGATAGCGGTATTTATGTTCAATGTTGTGTCATATTAGATGTACTGTTGTAAGCGGTGATGTAATAGTAAAAAAAAAGATTGGTGGGTAAATGCTGACCACCGTTCGTGTTGAGTAAAGTAACGCTGTCACGACTTCCGCCCCCTCCTTTCGGGCGGTGTTCGGCGGTCGACGTCACCGACCTTCTAGCCATCACTGATCCATTTTTCATTTTCCATTGATTTTGTCTTGTCTTCCTTCACACCTGGTTCCAATCCCATCAATTACATGTTGTGTATTTAACCCTCTGTTTCCCCTCATGTTCTTGTCGGAGATTGTTTGATTGTATGTTTTGTGCAAGTCATGTGTCGGTGTGCGACGGGTTTTGTACCCATTTTTATTATTTTTTGTATATATTTTTTTTCGTTTTATGAGCACTTATTAAACGACTCTGTTTATACCAAGTTCGTTCTCCTGCGCTTGATTTCCCTGCCACCAACACGCACCCATTACAAACGCTCTCTATATTCATTTTTAATACATTTTTCTGCAAAAGGTGGATTTGCATTTGCCTTCCACTACACTTCTGGTGTAAGTCTCTAGGGTGTATTCCAGAGAAGTAAGTGGTTGTAGATACTGGAAAGAGGTATGACCCCTGTATGAAAAATTGTATGACACCGTGTGGTCAGGATAACCACATTATGGCAGCTCAGTTGGCTCAGGGCCGATATAACCCCATGCTGTAACATCCTGCTGGGTTCACTGAGTATAACGGCCTGTCTAGCACGCTTAACATGAATCTGTGAAATACATTGATCTACACATGCTGATTTCGTTCCCCATCGTCTCTGAGCTTGACTGTCTGTATTGCTAGGACTCTCAAGATACACTAAATGACCAAAAGTATGTGGACACCTGCTCTCTGAACATCTCATTCCAAAATGCATAGTCACTTTAACCCTACCTTCCCCTAATTACCTTGACTAACCTGTACCCCCACACATTGACTCGGTACCCTTTATATAGCCTCGCTATTGGTATTCTATTGTGTTACATTTTATTTTTTACTTTAGTTTATTTAGTAAATATTTTCTTAACTCTGTTTCTTGAACTGCATTGTTGGTTAAGGGCTTGTAAATAAGCATTTCACGGTAATGCCTGTTGTATTCAGAATATGTGACAAATGCAATTTGATTTGACTTTGATTTGAAATCATGGGCATTAATATGGAGTTGTTCCCCCTTTGCTGCCATAACAGCCTCCACTCTTCTGGGAAGGCTTTCCACTAGATGATGGAACATTACTGTGGGGACTTGCTTCCATTCAGCCACAAGAGAATTGAGGAGGTCGGGAACTGATGTTGGGCGATTAGGCTTGGCTCGCAGTCGGTGTTCCAATTCATCTCAAAGGTGTTCGATGGGGTTGAGGTCAGGGCTCTGTGCAGGCCAGTCAAGTTCTTCCTTTCTGTATGGACCTTGCTTTGTACATGGGGGCATTGTCATGCTGAAACAGGAAAGGGCCTTCCCCAAACTATTGCCACAAAGTTGGAAGCACAGAACCGTCTAGAATGTCATTGTATGCTGTAGCATTAAGATTTCTCGTCACTGAAACTAAGGGGCCTAGCCCGAACCATGAAAAACAGCCCCGGACCATTATTCCTCCTCCACCAAACGTTATAGTTGGTACTATGCATATGGGCAGGTAGCGTTCTTCTAGCATCTGCCAAACACAGATTCATCCTTCGGACTACCAGAGGATGAAGCGTGATTCATCACTCCAGAGAACGTGTTCCACTGCTCCAGAGTCCATTGGCGGCGAGATTTACACCACTCCAGCTGATGCTTGGCATTGCGCATTGTGATCCCACACCTCAATCACACCAACAGCGTCATTGCATTTTGGTACACCAGGAATTCATTCATTTCCAACGGAACACTGCATTTGCCTTGGAGCCTTGCCTCTGCCTCTTGCGTTGCAGAGGCAGAGGCAGTTGCAGTGCGCTTTGTGTGATGCATACTTTGGATTTATCGAATGTATGCGCCAAACTGTATGTGTAAATGGCTTGATAGAAATGATAGCAGTTGAATGTTAAAATTTTGTTGCACACATATCCAGATTATGCTCCGTAACATTTTGCGCAATGACGCTGTCGGTGTGATCAACGCGTTAGGCTTGTGTGCGGCTGCTCAGGCCATGGAAACCCATTTCATGAAGCTCCCGATTAACAGTTATTGTGCTGAAGTTGCTTCCAGAGGCAGTTTGGAACTCAGTAGTGAGTTCACAAGCACACAAGCACACGTGACCACCCTCCTGAAGCATTTTATCAGTCGACACCAAGTGGGGACGCTTCAGGCTGAGGAGTACATTTCATTCACCCCTATGTCCTTCACTGGCTGTTTTTTCATTTAAAAAAAAAATCCTAACACACCACATCTCTCCCTGCCCAGAAGCTTTTAAAGGCCTAACAAATGTTAAGACATGAACTCTCTCAATATTACCAGAGATTTCATGTAAAATTTGACTAGTATTTTACATTTTGCAGAGTTTGCTGCTTTTTCGAACATAACATTTTTAAATAAGCCCTGAAGAATTGTGGAAGAAACACTTCTTATCCAGACCACTGGGATTCCACACATATATTCCTCATAACTAAACATAACTCATAATATCTCAGTGACGAGCAAAAGATCTATTGATTATCCTTACTGAAATGTTCAGGTCATTACATGGTGTAAATGAGTGAATTACATTATACTGCCTGTTTTTCAAAGCATTGAAAATAGGAACTTTTTAAAATATTTATGGCAAAGTTGATAGCACAATTATTCCAAACCATTTACAGCAGATTAATGTGTTGTCCTACCTAACTGCTACTTTTTAAACCATTCATGTGAAACCAAGCTTTCAGCAAACGCAATGTCCCTATCATGCTTATCTAAAGTACCTTATATGTGAGCGCTATGGGAGTGAATAATGTGCTGCCTTGGATGTTGGCGTATTGAAACTCAGTTGGCACTGAGCAGATATAATGCAAATGATGCAAGCAACACTGCACAAACTTTCAACAATAACAAACAGTTTATTCCACGGACTTGAGACGTTTCTGACCATCGATTTGTCATTTTAGCTGATCTCTTGTTTCCATGTTGTTCATTTAGCTGCTTTAGCAATTGTTTCATTGCTAACCAGTGTCTTGTCCCTTTAACTTGGGCTAACATTATAGTGCTGGCTTTGACATCCAGCTTTTTAGGGTACAATATACAGTACATGAGAGTGCATGGGAAGTCTGTGTTCATAGTTTACCCAGAGAAGGATTGGGATGATTAGATTGTTTGGAAAAACCTATGATTGAACACAGTGTTCTAAAACAATGTTAATAATACAGTTAATAAGCACTTTATAATTGAACACAAACAGGGTTTGAATGTTCACACAACCTTGTTTGAACCCATAACACGGTTACGAAGTGGTAGTGTGATCATAACATACAGGAACTCAAGTCCTTCTGTTCACCTGACTTAGAATTCCTCACAATCAAATGTTGACCGAATTATCTACCAAGAGAATTCTCTTTGACTATAATCACAGTCGTGCATATCCCCCCAAGCAGACACATCAACGGCCCTGAAACTAAAAGTGCCAACCAATGCTTTTAACCAGGGCAAGGTGACCGGAAACATGACCGAATACAAACAGTGTAGCTATTCCCTCCGCAAGGCAATCAAACAAGCTAAGCGTCAGTATAGAGACAAAGTAGAGTCGCAATTCAACGGCTCAGACACAAGAGGTATGTGGCAGGGTCTACAGTCAATCACGGATTACATAAAGAAAACCAGCCCCGTCGCGAACCAGGATGTCTTGCTCCCAGACAAACTAAACAACTTCTTTGCTCGCTTTGAGGACAATACAGTGCCACTGACACAGCCCGCTACCAAAACCTGCAAACTCTCCACTCCCCCACCGGGGGCAAACTACCTGCCCTCCAGGACACCTACACCACCCGATGTCACAGGAAGGCCATAAAGATCATCAAGGACAACAACCTCCCGAGCCACTGGGTCAGGTTCTAACCATAGTTCTTTTGTGTTTTCCTTGTTTTAGTGTTGGTCAGGACGTGAACTGGGTGGGCATTCTATGTTGTGTGTCTAGTTTGTCCGTTTCTATGTATGGCCTGATATGGATCTCAATCAGAGGCAGGTGTTAGTCATTGTCTCTGATTGGGAACCATATTTAGGTAGCTTGTTTTGTGTTGGGGTTTGTGGGTGGTTGTTTCCTGTCTTTGTGTTCTCTGCACCAGATAGGACTGTTTCGGGTTTTGCCACGTTTGTTATTTTGTATTTGTGTAGTGTTCGCGTTATCGTCTTTTATTACACATGTTGAACACGAACTACACTGCATTTTGGTCCTCCTCTCCTTCGACGGAAGAAAGCCGTTACACACTGCCTGTTCACCCCGCTATCATCCAGAAGGCGAGGTCAGTACAGGTGCATCAAAGCAGTGACCGAGAGACTGAAAAACAGCTTCTATCTCAAGGCCATCAGACTGTTCAACAGCCACCACTAACATTGAGTGGCTGCTGCCATACATGTACAAAATGTATCACTAGCCACTTTAAACAATGCCACTTAATATAATGTTTACATACCCTACATTACTCATCTCATATGTATATACTGTACTCGATACCATTTACCGCATCTTGCCTATGCCGTTCGGTACCATCACTCATTCATATATCTTTATGTACATATTCTTCATCCCCTTACACTTGTGTGTATAAGGTAGCTGTTGTGAAATTGTTAGTTTAGATTACTTGTTGGTTATTACTGCATTGTCGGAACTAGAAGCACAAGCATTTCGCTACACTCGCATTAACATCTTCTAACCATGTGTATGTGACAAATAACATTTAATTTGATTTAGTGTGGACATAGGGCTTCTGTTAAATCACATTTGAATGTGAGAGGCAAACTCATTGTCTGTGTATATCCTGAAATTATCAAATCAGTCAACCTATCCCGCTATGATAGCCAACATATTGAATTTCCATATCAGTGCCAATTACTAACAAAAAGCTAAACATTTCACTTTGGATCAGTTTAATACCCTGTATTTTTATTTATGCTAAATGGCCGACTGGATTCAAACCTCTGTCTCCTGTGTGAACCTGCTGGGTTCAAGCTTAGGCATTAGATTGCTGAGCTAGCACAAGATCTACTGGACAATTAATTGTATGTTAAAATTTCTCAAAAGAGTTGGCTGGTCAACCATCATCTGTGATCTATTGTTTTCATATTGACACCTGTTAGTATTTATTAATCAGAGGTTGTTATTGTATAATCTCATCAACTACTTTCCTGGATGCTGACTGATGCATTGGGTGACACAGGTGTTTCTCTATATTATCAATCAGCAGGGTGTTGCTGCTCACCAATGTGGTCTAATTCATCTGGAGAGGTATGGTGATGAAGAGTGAGTGAGTCCACCAACAGCACAGGGAAGGACACAAGGCCAAAACAGACAGGAGAGATAGTGTGTCTTATTTTGACATTGATGATCATGTGTCATAACAGAATGGTTCTTACATAACTGGACAAATTGCTTACAAACAGTGTTCAATATTCGAAAAAAAAATATTCGCTCAAATAAAAATGTATTGTATCGTCACACATCTTGGTAGAAGAAACACATTTCAGCTAATATTTGAGAGCAAGTGGCTGCAAACACTGCATTAATTAATAATTTATTCGAGTTTAAAAATGGCACTTGAGTCTTTGGCTCCATTACAGCAACCCACCCGCAAACTGAATATGATATTATTACTGTATCCAATATTAGAAGATTGGCTCCGATTGCACAGTTTACAGTTTCCCCTTCAATTAATAATCAGAACATTACGGCTAAATAAGTATTGCCAACCAATTACGCATGGACAGGGACAATCACCACTATGTAGCCAATGTTAACAGTGTAAAGATGCACGGTGAAAAAATAAAAAAAATATTTAAATGGTTTAATATCTTACTTGTGGTGTTGTACTTTACCCCGTTGATGTACTCTGGACAGGGTCTCTCCATCATCCGTCCGGTGTTGCTCCTTGGCCAACATGTTCCAATCTCATCAGTTGTGGCATTGCAATACAAACCTTTAAATAAACAAAAAGGCGTTTAAATAATGATAATTAATTGCCCAAGACTTCAAGGGAAAGCATTAACCATTGATGACAGTGTCAAAATCCCCCCAACTCGTACCGTCAAAATCCATCAAAGAGAACGATGCGTTTTCGTAGAAAGTGTCTTGAAAGGCATCCATCAAACTACAGTTTGGGTCCCCAAACTCCCCAAAGATGATTTGGTAAATCGTAGCATCCATGGTTCAATTGATACGTTAAATCAAAGAGCTAGGCTTGAAGTCCGAAAGGCTCCTAACACGTTGCCTACTACGTGCATGTGTTTCATCCAAAATAGAATGCCAAGAAATAGTGCGCCCGTTTCAAACCCGTGGAAAGCTGCTCGTCCAATTGACGCACTCAGAATTCTGACTCCACTTAGGCTACTCGAGAGTTTCCTTCTATCTCCTCCTCTCCCTGTACAATCCGATCGATGCAGTGAGCTTCAGCCTACTAGCACAAATTCATAATCTTTCTATGGAATTATGCACAAATTATAAAAGTTTGTTAAATTAATACCGAAAGACGATGTCTTTTACACACTACCCATCTGCTATGTCTCATGACAGCCGGTGTCAGTGAGCTATTGAGACAAATGCGTCCAACTTTGAAAATACCAATCTGTTAGCAGTGGCTGATCCAATGTTCTGATGGAAGCACTGTTGGAAACGATATTTTATAGTTTTTTTTCATAAACCTTTTAGTAAAAAGATTAAAGGTATTTTCTTTAGGTAAATATGAGGGGGGGAGAGGGAAGGAGCAGGAGGGAGGGAAAAGGGGGCATTGAAACAGGTTATGGATACATCCCAGACATGATGTGGGTGACATAAATGTTACCTTAAATAGTTTTCAGTGGCATGTAGCCTAGAGAATATATAAATATCTATATTCTATTTATATGTTTAAATCCAAAACACAGATTCATTCAAGAAAATGGTTTTAAACTAACTACAGTCTGTTTTCCTCTCAGAATCCCCCCAAAGGGACCCTTTCTGACTAATCTCTTATTTTATTTAAAGATAAGATCATTTTTGTAACAGTTAGTCAGATTACTATCAGATTAGGTTTTCCATACCTCTGAGTTATGCCAAGCACCGTTGTGAGATTCAGAATTCCCTAATATAATTTGCGTTATCCATCTAAAGTTCTGACTGCAGGCAAAAGTGTTTATTTCAATGTATTTTTAAGTCGACCTATCTATTTTGTGTGGGTGAAAAGAACCTGTTAGGTTGATAAAGAAATTAACATTAAACGGTTGTGAAATTGCATGGAAAATGTGTCAAACAAACTTTTGAAGATGTCACGTTTGAAATAAATGTTTATATAGCTTTTGATGAAGCTTATGATAAATGTCCTGTAGGAACACTTTCTCCAATGCTTTCTGTATTACATATGTATCACCATCATGTCATCACAGACTGATGATCTATCTGTTTATTTGTTCAATTAGACTCATGACCTTTATCTAAATGAGAGAGTTCTCTCAGTTTTGCACTGGACTCGCACATACAATTACTGTTCCATCTCATTTACTGTAATATGCAGTCTAGACACGTATTAGGAGATCTGAAACATACACGTCCATTCGTCCCCCAACCCAGCTCTGTGAGTGTCAACTTCAGCACAGAGTAGCCTAGTGGAGGAAGTTTTAATTGCCCATGTCTATTAATAGCACCACCTAAATGTTAATGTATTCCCCCAGAGCAGGCTACCAGCTATGGAATTAGACTAGATATCATTATCACCATCATGATGATGATGATCATTATTAATTTACTTGTTATGCTCCATATTCCATTAGGCTAATGGGGGAAGCAGATAAGTAAACAAGTCTGTAAATAACATTGATTGTCGTCCCTGCACATCCAATTTATAGGCCTTAGGCACAGTATTCACATATTGGCTGTCATGCTATATCGCCTGTGGTTCTGCTGTGAAATGTTCAGACTGGTTGAAAGTAAGTCTTTAATCTAACTGCACTGTCCAATTTACAGTAGCATGCAGTAGCAATTTACAATACCAAGAATACCATGCTATTGTTTGAGGAGAGTGCACAGTTATGAACTTGAAAATGTATTAATAACTGATTTAACAAAACTGCCAAGTGATCATTAATTAGAGTTTTTCAGGGTTATTCCCTGAATGCAGAACCGTAAAGGTTTATGAATATTGACTGATATGGCTTTATAAAAATAAAGTGGCTGTGGTATAAGACATTTATATTTCAGTTTGAATAAAACTAATAGCAATGCCTTTGATTGCTTTTCTAAGAGCATGTTGAAGGAACAATAATTTGTTTTTAATATCTTTCGCCTAAAAAGGATTTTAAACAAATAGCCTGTGGTGCTCTGTATACTTTGGGACAATAGGCTAGACCTGCAGTCATCAACTCTGTGCATCTTAGTGTAGTCTGTGCATGTCCAATAAAATACGCATTCTCTCTGCTGAGGAAAGGTAAAGGTAAACCCTTCTGGGTTTTATGCTTCAAAAGCCTTGAAGTGAAGATGAGAGACATTACATCAGGGTTGCAAAGTTGGATAAAAATACTTGCAAATATAGGAGACCGATGGATCCCAGAGCCGCCTTGAGACCGTAAGGTTGTGAATCAGTCCTGCACAGCTTTCACCTCTCATCATATATTTTAGATGAAGAATGCATTGGCCCATAATGTCTGGTAAATTAAGGAACCTCTACGGGATCGGTGCCACCCCCCCCCCCCCCCCCCCCTTCCCAATGGGACAGTTGAGCTAACGTGCACTAATGTGATTAGCATGAAGTTGTAAGTAACAGTAACAATAACATTTCCAAGAACGTAGACATATCTGATATGGGCAGTAAGCTTAAATTCTTGTTAGGAAACCAATTAGACTCATTTGGGCAGACTTGATACAAAACTTTGAACAGAAATGCAATGATTCATTGGATCAGTCAGTGAACAAAATCTAAATTGCGCCTAAACTGGAATAATACATTGTAGCCTTTCTCTTGCATTTCAAACATGATGGAAAAACAAAACAAAAAAAACACCAGATCTAGTGTGTTATATTATCCTACATTAATTTCACATTTCCACAAACTACAAAGTGTTTACTTTCAAATGGTATCAAGAATATGCATATCCTTGCTACAGGAATTTAGATTTGGGTATGTCAATTTGGGGAAAAAAGGGTCCGATCCTTAACAGATGAGAGAAGACCTAGATTTCATCTACTGGCGCCATGGACCATCTAAACCAGGTGAATTGAATGTGTTGAGTTTCTGGTAACTTTATATAGTTTATCATCATAACAGGTCTTCCTGGTAACTCTTTATATGTCATCATAACAGTGAGAAGTGTGGACCATTTGAGGATAACAAAAGAAACCAGCAATTTAATAATATGTTCTTCCTTCTGGAGTCAACTTGTCTGACCTAATTTTAAACACTGACTGTCATACTTTATCTGCAAGCCCAGTTCCTGACGTTCTTTGTGCTGGTTCAAAGAGACACATTTGCTTCAGTTGTCTGATTGACAAAGACTGAGTCTTCTAGGCCCGGCGGACAGAGAGAGAATCTGCAGATTCTCACTCAGTAAGGTGTTGCCCAGAGCAAGGGCAAAATGTGCTGGAAAAACAGATTGCGGAATCATGCAGGTAGGAAACACAGCACGAATGAGGAAGAAGCAGCTGAAAGAGTTATTGCCATTGTTCTGTATCAATTGGCTTCATGTCAGATACTACATAATATTTCCCTTAGGATTTTTTTTTTGCAGCGGTGGCAGAATTAGTGGGGTGGGGGGGATACAGACCAATACAAAAGTCTCTATTGTAATAGATACATGATTGTAGAATCTCTCTGACAAAGTTTAGTTTTTTCACGATGCATCTAACTTGTGTTTTAGACTTGATCTAAAATAAGCAGGGAGAGGGAGCTTTTAGTTTGACATGCTAGTGAGAATACAGGAGCAGAAGATGCCTTTTTCAAATAATCCTGTCAACAGGAATGATGATTAATGCTCTCTGTGTGTAACAGTGTTACTTCCGTCCCTCTCCTCGCCCCAACCTGGGCTTGAACCAGGGATCCTCTTAACACATCAACAACTCCCTCCCACAAAGCATTGTTACCTATCGCTCCACAAAAGCATCAGCTCTTGCAGAGCAAGGCAAACAATTACTTCAAGGTCTCAGAGCGAGTGACATCACAGATAGAGCACAACACTAGCTAGCCATTTCACACCGGTTACATGTGGAGGAGAGAAAATAAGAATTTTCTCTCATAACACACGTGTAATTCATTATTTTGTCATCTCCAAATCTTGCTGAAATGTTTATCCACATCCAACAGGCTAAATACATTGGAAAATAATTTGACATGTTGTGCTAGGAGGTCAGACTATTCCCGTATTCCTTCATTTACGATATTCCGGGGAAAAAAATGTTTATGACACAATAGAGCTGTTGGTATTTACATGTTTCCATGTCCCAAAAATAGTTGGCTACAGCAACACTGACTCATTCCTCACGTATTATGAAGCTAGGTTAATTTCACGCTCGCAAACGAACAACCAAGTCTGTGTAAAACCCCAGACATCCAACACTCATAAGTGCTGCTCAAGCATATTAATTGGTATGACTGAGAACACTGAAGGTGGATGTGATTATTAATACTAGCTAATTATGCCAATAAACATCCTCTAGTTAAATGATCTGCCTTGGCTTAAGCAGTGCTTGTCATTCAATCAGCCTGTTGTGCTCACCAATGAGTGTTACCTCAGTCTTGTTGCGTGACAAAGCTACTTTGGGGTATGTGCTCTGACTGAGCATCACTCTAATTCTTCAGTCAATAAATAAAGTAGTCATTAACATGCTGTAAAGAACAAACACTCATTGTGTTCCCCACTTTCATTAATATTTTACATTACCTGTGACATTGTAGAGTGCGGAGAGAGCCTCACAGTATTTCTGTAGCAGGGCAAGCAGGGAGAGCTGGGAGAGCTGCTCACACAATGTACTGGGCTGGAAAGGCAGGAGAAGAAGAAAAATGAAGTGCATGTGAGCAATTTGATGAATGAATGTAAATATTAATTTACTCTGTAAGTGTTCTATGATTAGGGATGCAAATAGGCTTTTTTAATCATCTGAATAATTTTGACAATTGGTTCAAATCTGGCAACAAATGCATTGCATTAAGGATTAAAAAACATAATATTAGTCATGGTGGTATTACCTAGCTATGATGAATAACCAAACAGACAGTAGGTAGATCTGAAGGTTAATTTAGCTGTGGTTCTAATCAGAGGCAGTCGACAGTGTGTCCCTCCTGTCCTCAGGTAATGCAATGACTCCTGCTAATGTAATGTACCCACCTGACTAAGTTCATTTGGCAGGCAGGAGGACTCTACAGAAGCATGTGTGCAGCTTATCAGAGTGACCCTCCCCTCCCAGACAGGGTGGCTGGCCTGACCCCATGACTTGCTCCTCTGGGTGATGTGAAGGCATGGCAGAGCACAATAACAAGGTAGCAACGTGAGCTCCCACATGGCTGAGTTTGGGTGTGGGCCAAAATATAAGCCTCATCTTTATCCATACCTCTTCTCTACCGTTCCCTACTCTCCTCCCCTATCCTGTCCTCTCCTCTCTCCTTCTCTCCCCCTCTGCTCTCTAACCACCTCTACCTCCACTGGTGGTCAGATATGACAGTGTGGCAAATGTGGCAACAAGAGGTTACAGATGTTTGTGTTTGTGCCAAAGCAACATCCACTCCTCCTCTATCCCTCCCTTTTTGACGGGCACTGACTGGTGGTCAGATTAGATAGTGGGCAAGGTAAGCCCTCATTTTATAGCTGGGGGGCCAGCTGTGTTCTGTAAGATGAATGTCCTTTTTTGGAGGAAGTGGGGGACAAGAACAGGCTGGAGCACAAAGGAAGCTGAGGGTAGAAGGGCAGCTGCAGCATTAAGGTCTCCTCTGGGGTTGGACTGAGCTCTCTGGGGGGTTCTGGGGGTTGTGGTGGACGAAGTCGTTCTAAGGACGCTGTCTAAAGGGTCTATTACAGGGCAGGTCAGGGCTGTTTCACATGTGGCGTAGTCATACTAACTTACAATCTTTCACCCTGCAAGAGAGTTTGTCACATTAATGATGTACCGCTGCAGCAACAAAGATATTTAAAAAATGCAACATATTAATGCTCCCTAATATTGGGTTGCAGAATTCTGGGAACATTTAATAAATTCCCTGGTTTACCCGAAATCCCGGTTGGAGGATTCCGGGAATCAGCAGGGAATAAGCAGGAAATCCATAAACCTCCAAACAGGATTTCTGGAAAACCAGGGAATTTATTGAAAGTCACGGAATTTTGCAACCTCACTCACAACTGTAGCTCTGGACTTGAGGAATTGCATAACAGCACAGCAAGCCTAATTAGAATGCTCAGCTGACTGCTGCTGCTGTCACAGACCTCCCTCCCCTCTAGTCTATACATACAGCACCTTCAGAAAGTATTCATCACACCCCTGACTTTTTCTGCATTTTGCTATGTTTCAGTCTGAATTTAAAATGTTTTAAATTTAGATTTTGTTTCACTGGTTTACACACAAAACCCCATAATGTCAAAGTGGAATTATGTTTTAGGAAATGTGTAAAAATGTATTAAAAATGAAAAGCTGAAATGTCTTGAGTCGATAAGTATTCAACCCTTTTATTATGGCAAGCCGAAATAAGTTCAGGAGTAGAAATATACTTAGTAAGTCACATAATAAGTTGCATGGACTCACTCTGTGTGCAATAATATTGTTTAACCTGATTTTTGAATGACTACCTAATTTCTGTACCCACACATACAATTATCGGTATGGTCCCTCATTCGAGCAGGGAATTTCAAACACAGATTCAACCACAAAGACCAGGGAGGTTTGCTAACACATCACCGAGTACCACCCTTCATATTTTCAGGCATGGTGGTGCCTCATCATGTTAGAGGTATGCTTGTCATTGGCAGGGACTAAATAAACAGAATAAAGCTAACCACAGGCAAAATCCAAGAGGAAAACCTTGTTCAGTCTGCTTTCCAACAGACACTGGGAGACAAATTCACCTTTCTGCAGGACAATAACCTAAAACACAAGGCCAAATATACATTTCAGTTGCTTACCAAGATGACATTGAATGCTTCTGAGTGGCCTAGCTACAGTTGACTTACATTGACTTGAAAATCCATGGTAAGACTTGAAAATGGCTGTCTAGCAAATATTGTACAATCCAGGTGTGCAAAGCTCCTAGAAGACTTACCCAGAAAGACTCACAGCTGTAATCGCTGTCAAAGGGGATTCTAACATGTATTGACTCAGGGGTGTGAATACTTATGTAACAAATTGGAATCTGCACTAACAGTTTTACAACGGCTTCATAATGGTAGCCTAATTTTTAAATGGTTACTGGGATCTGGAACAAACTGTTAACGACTAGTTAGCCATGTACAGTTTTCACTTCACTGCTATAGCCCTCAAAATAATTGAACAAGGTATCCATTGACCTGTACTGTATAACTGCATCGAGAAAATGTTCCCTTTAAAAGAAAGATACTAGTCTACCTGTAAAACTATGTAGGAAATGTCCACGGTTCGTTCAATACATTTTAGAAAACATTCCCACACAGTTCCTAAGGGATCACATTTGCTTTTCCATTACGTGTGTTTGTGTGTGTGTATCTGCACATGTCCGCGTCTAGGTCACTCATGGTGAGGTCTCAATATGTTACTAGTCAAGAATTATTTAAAACCATTCATAATTGGTAAGCATTAAACCCCCACACATGTAGGCCTATAACATACTGTATATTCAATTCCGATCTTATCCAAATATCAAGTACAGATTTGATTAGCATTATCTGGACTGCATGCTGTCTCACAAATGTACACTCAAACAGAATTGCATGCCTTGAGTGTAGAATAGATCAACTAAGGACATCGAAAATAAAGTCACATTCTGAAGTAGATCTCACTGAAGTGGCAGTGAATTGACTCAAAGCAAACCATGTAGCCCCTCAACATGTGCCTGGTTAGTTTTCAAGTACTGTATGTGTATAGCCATTTATAATCTCAAGAGGAATAGAATACATTAAAGAAGATTGACATAGTTTCAAGGCATTTCTGCCTTCAGTCAAGGTAAAAACGGCATTGCAGTTGAAGTGTACATATATAAAAAACATAATATTTCTAAACTGTCAGGAAAGGTAAAGTATTAAATACTCACATACAACAGTAACAGAAGTAACAAAATATTTGCAGCGTTCATGTTGATGCTGAAATCATGTTAGGAGAGACAGATCCACAAAAACGACAGCTCTTTCACGGTCTGTGTCACATCCCATATCTCAAACTGTCATCAAGACGGAATCACATACTTATGAATGAAAGAAAACATTCTGCTCAGTTTTACATAGACAGAGACGGACCAATAAAGCATTAGAAAAGAGATGACAATCATCCATGCACTAACATGGGTGAGGTCAACTCTTAAAAGACTGCAATATAAAACTTCTCCTCATTAACTGTGAATGACTGAATGTCCTCATGCCGCCATGTATTCTCTGCCAGGAATCAGAATCTGATCTAACTGGTTTCTAAAAAACAAAAATAAACATTGCCATGTCAGATGTGGAGCAGAGCAGAGCTAGCAGAAAGCAATAGCAGAGAGAGTAAATCATTGTGGGGAAAAGCAACTCTAGTGTAATGAGACCATCAGATCAACTGGTGAGGCCAAATATTTCTCTCCCATTTCTCCAAGCTTTCACCTCCCACTCAGTGATCAGCTGGTCTTGGGACCTTCTGCCATAGATTACATTCTAAAGTTCAGGCCTCTATTTTTTGTAACTTCCAGTGTGTGTGTGTGTGTGTGTGTGTGTGTGTGTGGTGTGTGTGTGTGTCAAATCGAATTGTATTTATCACATGCTTCGTAAACAACAGGTGTAGACTAACAGTGAAAGGTTTGCCCTTCCCAACAGTGCAGAGAAAAATAAAATAGAGAAATAATAGAAAAGTAATAACACATGGTGATAATTCTGTCAACGAGCTACAAAAAATTCTCAGATGTCAAACTGGAAGAAAAATAACATTTGTAAAAAAAAAAAACGAGGGTAAGGTAAAACACTAATATATTTTGATTAGATAAGTACTCATCCCCCTGAGTCAATACATGTTAGAATCACCTTTGGCAATGATTACAGCTATGAGTCTTTCTGGGTAAGTCTCTAAGAGTTTTGCACAACTGGATTCACATTTTTGTAATTATTCAAGCTCTGTCAAATTGATTGTTGATCATTGCTAGACAGACATTTTCAAGTCTTGCCATAGATTTTCAAGCCAATTTAAGTCTAAACTGTAACTAGGCAATCAGGAACATTTAATGTCGTCTATGCAACTCCAGTGTGTATTTGGCCTAGTGTTTTAGGTTGTTGTCCTGCTGAAAGGTGAATTTGTGTCTGTTGGAAAGCAGACTGAAGCAGGTTTTTCCTTCATGATTTTGCCTGTGCTTAACTCTGTATTGTTTCCTTTTATCCAACAAAAACAAAACTCCCTTGTCCTTGCCAATGAAAAGCATACACATAACATGATGTAGCCACCACCATGCTTGAACATATGAAGAGTGGTACTCAGTGATGTGTTGTGTTGGATTTGCCCCAAAAATGATGCTTTGTAATCAGGACATAATTTTTATTTTATATGTAACCTTTATTTAACTAGGCAAGTCAGTTAAGAACAAATTCTTATTTACAATGATGGCCTACCCCGGCCAAACCTAGACAGCGCTGGGCCAGTTGTGCGCCACCCTATGGGACTCCCAATCACAGCCAGATGTGATGCAGCTTGGATTCAAACCTGGGACTGTAGTGCCTCTTGCACTGAGATGCAGTGCCTTAGACCGCTGCACCACTCGGGAGCCCAACATAAAGTACATTTCTTTGCCACATTTGTTGCAGTTTTGCTTAAGTGTCTTATTTCCAACAGGATGCATATTTTTGAAATGTTTATTCTATACATGCTTCCTTCTATTCAGTCTATCATTTAGGTTAATATTGTGGAGTTACTGCAATGTTTTTGATCCATCTGTCACGTTCGTCATAAGGAGTAGACCAAGATGCAGCGTGGTAGGTTTCCATCCTTTATTTTGGAAATGAAAACTTAAAAAACAAAACTAACCGTGCGGTAATGCTCACTGGCAACTATATCTAGACAAGATCCCACAAAGCACAATGGGAAAATGGCTACCTAAATATTATCCCCAATCAGAGACAACGATAAACAGCTGCCTCTGATTGGGAACCATATCAGGCCACCATAGAAATACAATTCCCCTAGATAATCCACCCTAAATCACACCCTGACCCAACCAACATAGAGAATAAACAGCTCTCTATGGTCAGGGAGTGACGCCATCTTCAGTTTTCTCCTATTACAGCCATTAAACTCCGTAACTGTTTTAAAGTCACCATTGGCCTCATGGTGATATCCCTGATTGATTTCCTATATCTTTGTAGTGACTGGGTGCATTGATACCAGTGGAGGCTCCTCGGAGGAGGAAGGGGAGGACCATCTCTCCCCAGGGAATTTCATCAAATGTTTAATCGTAAAACATTTAAAAAGTTACACTTTTTAGATAAAACTACACTAAATATAATCACGTCACCAAATAACTGATTAAAACACACTATTTTGCAAAGAAGGTCTACAATAGCCTCAACACTACTCTGTGGGGTAGCACCATGGTGTAGCCGAAGGACAGCTAGCTCTGTCCTCCTGGGTACATTGACTTCAATACAAAACCTAGGAGGCTCATTGTTCTCACCCCTTCCATAGACTTACTGCAGTGTATACAATGTGGTGAGTAGTTGACTCAAAGAGAGAGAAAGACAATAGTTGAACAGTTTGAAGGAGAAGCAAGAGATAAATAGAAAGACAGAGTGCCATTTTTTTCAGTTTGACTTACTTAGCTAGCAAATGCAGCTAGCTAGCTTAGCCTACTGAAACACCCCGCTCAAAACAGAGGGATGCTATGTTAGCTAGCTGGCTATGACTTTTCAACACAACACTGGAAGTCTTCCAAGTCAAGGCACACTTTTGGTATTACTTATTTATTGAGGGGCTTGCTGGTGTAACTGCTTACTGATTGTAAACTAATGTTACTGCATGATTTTAGCGGGTTCACTAACATGTTAATTCTATTAGCTATGGTGACTATGACATTACTTTAGCTAATATGGTGACAACGATGTAGGCTGTGTGTAGCGGTTTGGCTATATGTGACCAGGTGAAAAAACCTTTCCAAGCCTAACCTCTACACACAGTTGTCTATTGCTATTGTTAGGCCTAATCAAATGCTATTATTCAAGTTTATTATGTTACTATTATGTTTCTCAAGTCATTTTTGCCATTTCAATTTTTTTTGTAAATACTCTGCATGGATCCAGTCTTCTTCCACCATATTTGTACCTGATCGAAGAATCAACTGTCTCAACTGTTGCGTTTCCTAACCTAAAAAACTAGGCAAACAATTGTTAGCTCCTTTGGGCAAATACGGCACAGTGCATGATGATCATGCATGAAGAGCTGTGATGGGGTGTAATTATCAGCACCTGAGGGGATAGCGAGTTAATGGCTGTGACATATTAACTGCAACGATTATGAGATATTTGAGATAACTGATCAATGACCGTGCTCAGACTTGGTACTGAAATCATAAGACTTTTTTTGTGCTCACTTCATTTTCACTGAGCTCTTTTGTCTGAAGGTCTGGAAGAGAAGAGACTAATGTCTGAGCCGTCTGTTGACACAAAGAAACCATAGTTAAGGAAATATGGGGGGAAACGTCATGCTTCTCCATTTTAGTGGTTTCTTCTTCCCCTCCGGATAAACCGAAGCAAATTTTTGGTCATACCTTGAGAGCGCTCATGACAGTTCAACACTTCTTTATCACCCAGGTCAAATTACTGTAAAATGAGCTACTGTTAGTTGACAGGTTCTTATCCAAAGACACAAAGACACAATGATAGCAGAATAGCTATTCTATCTTATCTTCACAATGTATTCTAATTACACAATGATCAGGGAGCTGCTGGGTCATACTATTGCATCAATTCCTAAATTGTTTCTATTTATTACAGACAAAATATCTGTGGATGTGATTCTGCTGCATCTGTGGTTGTGAGTTGTGAAGTAATGTGTCTAATTAGTTTCTGTTCTATTCATCCTGAGTAATGTTTTCATGTTTTGTCACTAAGCCAGTTATCAAACTCTTTGAAGAAAACAAAGATCTCTCTCTCTCTCTCTCTCACCGAGGCTGATGTTGATGATCGTGCAGCAGTAGTGTGAACTACTGAGTTGTTGGGGATCTAAAGGTAATGCTAACTCTCCCTGGCATCTCTCCTCTGTTTACATCTGGCTCTGACAGACCAAGCTACTGCTGCAGCTTACATTGAGCTGGCTAGGCACTGACCTGACCACATCACGCTCTCTCAAGCAAAGAAAAATAAGGCTGATGATCTCATCTCCCTTTTCATCCCCCCTTTTTCATCACATTATGGTTTGTTAGAGTGATCTGTCCTGTGTGACATTCAGATGTCACTAGACTGAAGGCCTGTGTTTTGCTTCAGAGGATGGATGGCATATATAACATGCCTCAGTTTAACCTTCTGTGAAATGCAATCATATACAGTAGTGATTCTTATGCATTCTCATAAAATGATGCTGTCATGACTTTCGCCGAAGTCGGTCCCTCTCCTTGTTCGGGCGACGTTCGGCGGTCGACGTCACTGGCCTTCTAGCCATTGCCGATCCACTTTTCATTTTCCATTTGTTTTGTCTTTGTCTTACACACCTGGTTTCAATTCCCCAATTTCTTGTTCATTATTTAACCCTCTGTTCCCCCATGTCTGTTTGTGAGTAATTGTTTGTATGTAGTACGGTCCATTAATGTGGGTTATCTTTTTGTATTACATTTGTATATGTTGGGTAAAGTATGTTTATTTACTCATATCTGCTGTCCTGTGCCTGACTCCTCTACACCAGCTACACACAGATCCGACTACAGATGCACTAAATGCATGTCAAATAAAATAGTATGTTATTGGTCATGTCGCGTACACATATTTTGCAGTTGTTCTCGCATGTGCAGTAAAATACTTATGTTTCTAGCTCAGACAGTGCAGTAATACCTAACAATACACACAAATCCCCAAAATAGTTAGTTAGTTATATTATGTTGTGTATGGGCAGTATAGACAGTATACGAATAGAAAAGATGTGTTCAGCAGTAGTTATATAGGATGAGCCATGATTAGAATACAGTATATACCGCGCCTTCAGAAAATATTCATACCCTTTAACTTATTCCATATTTTGTTGTGTTACTTGCAAGGGTGTGCAACTCCAGTCCTCGAAGGCCTGATTGGTGTCACGCGTTTTCTCCATCCCTAGCAAATACAGCTGATTAGTCAAATTGCATTCTAAACTGAAGATCATGATTAGGTAATTATTGGAGTCAGGTTTGTAAGCTGGGGCTGGGGCCAAACTGTGACACCAATCAGTCCCTTGAGGAATGGTATTGTCCACCCCTATTTACGGCATGAATTCAAAATGGATTAAGTATTTTTTTAATCTTAACCATCCACACAGAATATCCAATAATGAGAAAGTGAAAACAGGGTTTCAGACATGTTTTCAAATGATTTAAAATAAATATCCAATTTACATACACTACCGTTCAAACGTTTGGGGTCACTTAGAAATGTCCTTGTTTTTGAAAGAAAAGCACATTTTTTTGTCCATTAATATAACATAACATGTATCAGAAATACAGTGTAGACAATGTTAATTATGTAAATTACTTTTGTAGCTGGAAATGGCTGATTTTTTTTTATGGAATATCTACATATTACAGAGGCCCATTATCGGCAACCCTCACTCCTGTGTTCCAATGGCACGTTGTGTTAGCTAATCCAAGTTTATCATTTTAAAAGGCTAATTGATCATTAGAAAACCCTTTTGCAATTATTTAGCACAGCTGAAAACTGTTGTGCTAATTAAAGAAGCAATAAAAGAAGCAGGACACCTGTATCTTTCTAGTGACTGGGTGTATTGATACATCGTCCAAAGTGTAATTAATGACTTCACAATGATCAGGGGGATATTCAATGTGTGCTTTTTCATTTTTACCCATCTACCAATAGGTGCCCTTCTTTGCGAGGCATTGTGGCCTGGCGGGTAGGAGTGTTGGGCCTCGAATCCCCGAGATGACAAGCTAATAGTCTGTCGCTCTGCCCCTGAGCAAGGCGGTTAACCCACTGTTCCCTGGGCGTAGACGGTGTGGATGTTGATTAAGGCAGCCCTCCGCACCTTTAATTCACAGGGGTTTGGTTAAATACGGAAGGAAGACACATTTCAGTTGAATGCATTCAATTGTACAACTGACTAGGTATCCCCCTTTCTCTTTCCCAAAAACCTCCCTGGTGTTTGTGGTTGAATCTGTGTTTGAAATTCACTGCTCGACTGAGGGACCTTACTGATAATTGTATGTGTGGGATACAGAGATGAGGTAAAATCATGTTAAACACTATTATTGCTTATTATTATGTGACATTCAAGACATTTCAACTTTTAATTTTTATTCATTTATAAAAAGGTCAAAAAACACAATTTTCATTATTAAAGTGACCAGTGTTCAATAGCTATGTACATTTGGTAGCAGTCTCAGGTGCAGGGTAGGGTACTGGGTGGTAGCCAGCTAGTAACAGTGACTACGTTCAAGGCCGGGTGCTGCAGGCTACCTCTTAGAAATGTGGGTAGCTAATGTATTTAGAAGTGATCCATTAGGCTGTTTGTTGTTGACAACATGCTTCATGACAGCTCCAGGAACAAGACTTTATGTGAAGTCAGCTGTACAACAACCACAATCAATGTAAGATTCCAAATGTGTCGCTCAGTTGAAGCATGTCACACATAAGTCACATAATTTCATTCGGATGTAAACAGAAATACTGTTAAGGACCAGTGTGCTAGCTGGACCATGAAACAGAAGATTATGTTGGAACAGGAAGTTGGCAGGTTATTCATCAAGTCTTTCGAGTAGGACAGGCATCAGCTGCTGCTCTCAGTCTTCCTATCTGGGTAAGTCCATTCCACAATGTCTAACATATTCATCCAGACCACAACAGCCCTCTAACTCAGCTGCTCCCAAGACATCTGACACCTGGAGTTCATGGTCAAAGGAGCTAGTTAGCGTGAGGCAACTTCAGGGCTAGCCAAGGAGGTATTTTACTTCTAGTTTTCCTTATCAAGTCACAAAAAGAGTTCCACCTCTGGGACTGAGGTTAACCTCTGAGTACGGTGGCTCTGTCCAGGTTGAACAACATTGTCCTAACTCTCCTCGGGAAGACAGTTACTGTATATCATGTTAGGGTTTAACTCTGGTTGACCAGAACTATAGCGGTACTTGCGTTTTGAAATCCTGCCAACCACAGCCCATTTGAGCCTATTTTGGAGGCAGTAGGGTCATGTACCAAGAAATGTTTTAAATGGGGCAGTGATGGACAAATTCCGTATATTTGCAATAATCATGTGTATCTTCTATAACGTTTCAGTGAGCATGCAACCTCTGTTTGGCAGACAAATCAGAGGTTTAAGAGTTCACCCCTGGTATTTGGGCAACAAACACATGCCCACTGTTGTGGTATTGATACTGTTTAGTCATGCACAAGATACTGAGGGCTGAAGAAGGATAGGCATTGTGCCATTCTATTTATGTTGGAACATAGTGTACACAAGACCTGCCGTTCATGTTGACTCACTGGCATGGTCACATGACTTCATTACACCATTTACTACAGAAGAAGGAAACGAAAGGTGTTGTAATTAAAAATTATATGTATAAGAAGCATCCAATTGCATATGCATGACAACAGTTTAATCAGAAGGTAGACAAACAAAATGACCTGCAAGCATTCAAGAAACTTTCTTGACTAATTGGAAAACTGAACACCAAATGACAACATTAGCAAGACACTCCGATAGACGTGTATGATTGGTTCTTTGAGCTACTTAGGAGATTGTGGTGAATTCACAAGAGAGATGTCTCACTCATAATATCAGAGGACCTGGGTTACGCAAGTAACCTTAAGTTATTTCGCTTCTTAATGATCATACAGTACCACACAATTTGATATACAGCAGATGATTGAAATTTGCCAGAGTAGCTGTATGCCCACGTTCCACTTTAAACGGCATGTCTTCCTCCTGCTTAGCCAATAATTAAATAGCTACTTAGACTCCCTGATTATGTCATGCTAATGTTTGGAATAGCCTCATTTCATTTTCCAAATGTTTTATTATATTCTTTATATTATTATCATTATTGTTATTTATTTTATTATGAACCCATCCACCCCCCTCTTCGAAGGACGAATATTGTTTTGTTTTAGATTTTTGGGGTGTTTGTATAATTTGATTTTAACAACATGCTTTGAAAATGACAATTATTTTTCATTGTGAAACAAACAAGAAATAAGACAAAAAACTGAACTTGAACGTGCATAACTATTCACCCCCCAAAGTCAATACTTTGTAGAGCCACCTTTTGCAGCAATTAAAGCTGCAAGTCTCTTGGGGTATGTCTCTGTAAGCTTGGCACATCTAGCTACTGGGATTTTTGCCCATTCTTCAAGGCAAAACTGTTCAAGTTGGATGGGTTCCGCTGGTGTACAGAAATCTTTAAGTCATACCATAGATTCTCAATTGTATTGAGATCTGGGCTTTGACTAGGCCATTCCAAGACATTTACATGTTTCCCATAAAAAACACTTGTTGCTTTAGCGGTATGCTTAGGGTCATTGTCCTGCTTGAAGGTGAACCGCCATCCCAGTCTCAAATCTCTGGAAGACTGAAACAGGTTTCCCTCAAGAATTTCCCTGTATTTGGCGCCAGTCCCTGCTGATGAAAAACATCCCCACAGCATGATACTACTATGTTTCACGGTGGGTATGGTGTTCTCGGGGTGATGCTAGATGTTGAGTTTGCGCCAGACATAGCATTTTCCTTGATGGCCAAAACGCTAAATTTTAGTCTCATCTGACCAGACTACCTTCTTCCATATGTTTGGGGAGTCTCCCACATGCCTTTTGGCAATCACCAAACGTGTTTGCTTATTTTCTTATTTAAGCAATGGCTTTTTTCCCTGGCCACTTTTCCGTAAAGCCCAGCTCTGTGGAGTGCACGGCTTAAAGTGGTCCTATGGACAGATACTCCAATCTCCGCTGTGGAGCTTTGCAGCTCCTTCAGGGTTATCTTTGGTCTCTGTGTTGCCTCTCTGATTAATGCCGTCCTTGCCTGGTCCATGAGTTTTGGTGGGCGGCCCTCTCTTGGCAGGTTTGTTGTGTTGCCATATTCTTTCAATTTTTTATTAATAATGGATTTAATGGTGCTGTGTGGGATGTTCAAAGTTTCAGATATTTTTTTATAACCCACCCTGATCTGTACTTCTCCACAACTTTGTTCCTGACCTGTTTGGAGAGCTCCTTGGTCTTCATGGTGCCGCTTGCTTGGTGGTGTTGCAGACTCTGGGGCCTTCAGAACAGGTGTATATATACTGAGATCATGTGACAGATCATGTGACACTTAAATTGCACACAGGTGGATTTTATTTAACTAATTATGTGACTTCTGGAGGTAATTGGTTGCACCAGATCTTGTTAGGGGCTTCATAGCAAAGGGGTGAATACGTATACTCGCACCACTTTTCCATTTAAAAAAATAATAATTTCTTGAATAAGTAATTTTTTTCATTTCACTTCATCAATTTGGACTATTTTGTGTATGTCCATTCCATGAAATCCAAATAAAAAATCTATTTAAATTACAGGTTGTAATGCAACAAAATAGGGAAAATGCCAAGGGGGGTGAATACTTTTACAGGTGATGAATCAAGTATTGTTTTTTGTACCAGTTCATAAACCATGTGCCATGGAATCGGTACGTCTAAAATCTATTCCCATTTTTTTTGCAACCTGTATGGTGCAGCTTTCAACATTTTTGACCTCAAATGAAGCTGGTATATTTTTCCATTTATGCCAATTCCGTTCAGCCAATTTGTATCTTTAATATATGGCAGGCAAACAAGTTCCCTACCTTCTCTCTTTTCATCTTGCCTCCTCCATTTATGTGGTAATGCCTCAATCAGTTGGTTGTACATTTGGATTGAGCAGATATTCCCATATCTTTTCAATAGCTGCATACTGTATAAGTCTTTGCTAGGTAAAGCTCCACCTTATCTCAGCTCACTGGTCACCATAGCAACACCCACCAATAGCACACACTCCAGCAGGTATATTTCACTGATCATCCCCAAAGCCAACATCCCCTTTGGCCGCCTTTCCTTCCAGTTCTCTGCTGCCAATGACTGGAACGAATTGCAAAATTCACTGAAGTTGGAGACTTATATCTCCCTCACTAACTTTAAGCATCAGCTGTTAGAGCAGCTTACCGATCGCTGCAGCTGTACACAGCCCATCTGTAAATAGCCCATCCTACCAACTACCTACCTCATCCCTTATTTGTTTTTCTGCTCTTTTGCACACCAGTATTTCTACTTGCACATCCTGCACATCTATCACCCCAGTGTTAATTGCTAAATTGTAATTACTTCTCCACTATGACCTATTTATTGCCTTACCTTCTTACTTAATTTGCACACACTGTATACAGGTTTTCTATTGTATTACTGACTGTACCTTTGTTTATCCCATGTGTAACTCTGTGTTGTTTTTATATCACTTCTTTGCTTTATCTTGGCCAGGTCACAGTTGTAAATGAGAACTTGTTCTCAACTGTCCTTCTTCGGGATAGGGGGCACTATTTTCACGTCCAGATGAAAAGCGTGCCCAAAGTAAACTGCCTGTTACTCAGGCTCAGAAGCTAGGATATGCATATGTATGGTAGTATTGGATAGAAAACCCTCTAAAATTTCGAAAATGGTTACAATAATGTCTCTGAGTATAACAGAACTTATTTGGCAGGTGGAACCCGAGCACAATCCATCCAGGGAAAAAATATTTGGGGGTCATTGTGTTTTCCAATGCATTTCTATGGGAACCCTGATTTATTAGGGCCCAGATTGCAGTTTCTATGTCTTCCACTAGATGTCAACAGTCTTGAGAATTTTTTCGATGTTTTTCTTTTGAGAAATGAAGAAGTAGTGCTATTCTTTCTACGTGTCACTCAGAAGGTATCTAGTATTTTGGTGCACGTGAACAAGAGTGCGCTCCGTGTTGTTTTTCTTCAGTATTGGAAACTGTTTGTCCCGTCTTAAATAGTATCGATTATTTACATTTTAGGGTATCTGAGGTTGGATTAAAAACGTTGTTTGAAGTGTTTGGACCAAGTTTACAGGTAACTTATTAGATACTTTGTAGTCATGTTGGGTGTGTTGGAACCGGTGTATTTCTGAATCAAACGCGTCAAATAAATTGACATTTTGGGGATATAAAAAAGGAATGTATCGAACAAAACGACCATTCATTGTGTCACTGAGACTTTTGGGTTTGCAAAAAGAAGATCTTCAAAGGTAAGGCATTTATTGTATCATTATTTCTGACTTTTGTGTCGCACCTGCCTGGTTGAAAAATGATTTTCATGTGTTTGTATGTGGGGCGCTGTCCTCAGGTAATCACATGGTGTGCTTTCGCCGTAAAGCCTTTTTGAAATCTGACACAGCGGCTGGATTAACAAGAAGTTAAGCTTTATTTTGATGTATTGCACTTATATTTTCGTGAATGTTGAATATAGATTTTTCTGTAGTTTGAATTTGGCGCTCTGCAATTTCACCGGATGTTGTCAAATCTATCCTGCTAACGGGATTGGCGCTTTAAGGGATCCCTAAAGAGGATTTATAATGGTGAAATATTATTATATATATTTTTATTTAATTGCGTATTACCTCAACTAACCGGTGCCCCCTCATAATGATTCTGTACTGGTACCCTGTACATAATCTCGCTATTGTTATTTTACTGCTGCTCTTTAATTACTTATTACTTTTATTTCTTATTCTTATCCATATTTTATTTTATTTTTTTAACTGCATTTTTGGTTAGCGGCTCATAAGTTAGCATTTCACTGTAAGGTCCTGTTGTATTCGGCGCATGTGACTAATAACATTTGTTTTGATTTAATCTGTATGAAGGCAAAAAGGCATTTTTTTTTAACAAAGGATGAGCCTTTCTTAATATTCTACTGGAGAACCATTTGTATGAGTGAAGCTTTTAGTGAGCAATTTAAAGCTTTAATGTTTAATAAATTTAGCCCCCTCAAACTCATATTCATTATACAAATACCATGTTTATTTTTGTCTTACTTAGCATTCCAAATAAAATGAAATATGTTTTGCTCATATGATTTAAAAAACGAGTCATCTGGTGTAGGCAGTGTCATTATTAAGTAAGTAAACTGTGATAGGACCAAAGAGTTAACCAATGTGATTTTTCCATTAATAGACAAGCATTTACCTCTCCATGGTTTTAGAATCGTATCTATTTTTGCTAACTTTCTATAGAAATTGATTGCGGTAAGTTAATTTATATTTTTTGATATGTGAATATGTTAACATAACATCAGGGGCGGCAGGGTAGCCTAGTGGTTAGAGCGTTGGACTAGTAACCGGAAGGTTGTGAGTTCAAACCCCCGAGCTGACAAGGTACAAATCTGTCGTTCTGCCCCTGAACAGGCAGTTAACCCACTGTTCCCAGGCCGTCATTGAAAATAAGAATTTGTTCTTAACTGACTTGCCTGGTTAAATAAAGGTAAAAAAAAAAAAAAAAAAAAAAAAAAAAAATACTAAGTATGTCTACTTCACCATCCGTCCATTTTATTGATAAACTACAAGGTAGTGTAAACACTATGTTTTTTAACGATCCAATACGTAATATGGTACACTTTTCATAATTAGGTTTTAGTCCAGACAGGCTAGAAAAGTGATCAATATCTTCAATAAGACTGTGCAGGGATCCAGATTGCAGACTCAGTGGCCTTAATAAATAGATATGGAGACAACGGAGAGCCTTGTTTTACTCCTCTTAAGTTGAATTGAGATTCTACTTTGTCTCTATACTGACGCTTAGCTTGTTTGATTGCCTTGCGGAGGGAATAGCTGCACTGTTTGTATTCGGTCATGTTTCCGGTCACCTTGCCCTGATTAAAAGCAGGGGTTCGCGCTTTCAGTTTCACACGAATGCTGCCATCAATCCACGGTTTCTGGTTTGGGAATGTTTTAATCGTTGCTATGGGAATCTTCAACGCACGTTCTAATGAAGTCGCTCACCGAATCAACGTATTCGTCAATGTTGTTGTTTGATGCAATACGAAACATATCCCAGTCCACGTGATGGAAGCAGTCTTGGAGTGTGGAATCAGATTGGTCGGACCAGCGTTGAACAGACCTCAGCGCGGGAGCTTCTTGTTTTAGTTTCTGTCTGTAGGCAGGGATCAACAAAATGGAGTCGTGGTCAGCTTTTCCGAAAGGAGAGCGGGGCAGGGCCTTATATGCGTCGCGGAAGTTAGAATAGCAATGATCCAAGGTTTTTCCAGCCCTGGTTGCACAATCAATATGCTGATACAATTTAGGGAGTCTTGTTTTCAGATTAGCCTTGTTAAAATCCCCAGCTACAATAAATGCAGCCTCAGGATATATGGATTCCAGTTTGCAAAGAGTCAAATAAAGTTAGTTCAGAGCCATCGATGTGTCTGCTTGGGGGAGAATATATACGTCTGTGATTATAATCTAAGAGAATTCCCTTGGTAGATAATGCGGTCGACATTTGATTGTGAGGAATTCTAAATCAGGTGAACAGAAGGACTTGAGTTCCTGTATGTTGTTGTGACCACACCACGTCTCGTTAACCATGAAGCATACGCCCCCATGTATGTTTTGTTTCGATAATGTGCATATTTATATCCAAAAATCTCAGTTTACATTGGCGCCTTACATTAGTAATGTTTTGATTCCAAAACATCCAGTGATTTTGCAGGAATACTCATAATAAACATCATAATAAAAGTGTTTTTCACAGAAATAAAGATAGACTTCTTAATGTAACCGCTGTGTCAGATTTCAAAAAAACTTTACGGAAAAAGCATCATCTGAGAACGGCGCTCAGAACCCAAAACAGCCAGAGGAATATCCGCCATTTTGGAATCAACAAAGTTAGAAACAACACCATAAATGTTCACTTACCTTTGATGATCTTCATCAGAAGGCACTCCCAGGAATCCCAGTTTGACAATAAATGACTGATTTGTTCCATAAAGTTCCATAATTTATATCCAAATAGCCACTTGTTGTTAGTGTGTTCAGCCCAGTAGTCCATCTTCATGAGGCGCAGGCACTTCATCCAGACAAAAACTCAAAAAATTCAAACGATGTCAAACGATGTATGGAATCAATCTTTAGGATGTTTTTAACATCAATAATTTGCCAACCGGAGAATTCGTTTGTCTTCAGAAAAGCACTGTAACGAGAGGTAACTCTGTCGGAGGCGCGCGTCATGAGACCAACGCTCTCTGCCAGACCACTGACTCAAAGAGGTCTCATGAGCCCCTCCTTTATAGTAGAAACCTCATTCAAATTTCTAAAGACGGTTGACATCTAGTGGAAGCCGTAGGAAGTGCAACTTTATCCATATCTCAATGTGTATTTGGTAGGGCAAGCTTTGAAAATCTACAAACATCAGATGTCCCACTTCCTGGTTGGATTTTTCTCAGGTTTTCGCCTGCCATATGAGTTCTGTTATACTCACAGACATCATTCAAACAGTTTTAGAAACTTCAGAGTGTTTTCTATCCAATACTAATAATAATATGCATATATTAGCATCTGAGACAGAGTAGGAGGCAGTTCACTCTGGGCATGCTATTCATCCAAAAGTGAAAAGGCTGCCCCCTATCCCAAAAAGGTTAATTAAGGAGAAGTGTATCTAAAGTCCCATGCATAACACTTTAATTTTCATCAACATTTATAATGAGTATTTCTGTGAATTGATGTGGCTCGCTGCAAAATCACAGCATGTTTTGGAACTACTGAACATAAGACGCCAATGTAAAATGAGATTTCTGGCTATAAATATGCACCTTATCAAACAAAACATACAGGTATTGTGTAACATGACGTCTTATGAGTGTCATCTGAAGAAGATCATCAAAGGTTAGTGATTAATTTTATCTCTATTTGTGCATTTTGTGACTCCTCTCTTTGGCTGGAAAAATGGCCGGGTTTTTCTGTGACTTGGTGGTGACCTAACATAATTGATTGTGGAGCTTTCGCTGTAAAGCATTTTTTAAATCAGACACTGGCTGGATTAACGAGAATTGTATCTTTAAAATTGTGCCTAATACTTGTATGTTTGAGAAATTTGATTTAGGAGATTTCTGTTGATTTGTACTTGGCGCCCTGCAATTTTATTGGCTATTGGCGAGCGGAACCCCAGTCCTAGACAGGTAAAAAGTGTCCCATACAATAAGGGGATCTGCTATACCTACTGTATGTTGTGCAAAATAAAGTCAATAATTAATTATTTTGTCTTAGTTAACAACACATTTTCATCCAATAGGCTTTGATAAAATTTAGAGAGTTATATGGAGGCCAATTAGATGGTGGTCCGATCACATTCAGTCTCCTATGCAGGTAGCCTAATGGTTAGAGCGTTGGGCCAGTAACTGAAAGGTTGCTGGATTGAATCCCTGAGCTGACAAGGTTTAAATCTGCTGTTCTGCCCCTGAGCAAGGCAGTTAACTCACTGTTCCCCGGGCGCTGAAAATGTGGATGTTGATTATGGACCTCTCTGATTCAAAGGGGTTGGGTTAAATGTGTAAGATGCATTCAGTTGTACAACTGACTCGGTATCCCCTTTCCTTTCCCTTATTAATAGTTTTTTAAACTTTTGATGCCAGCAAGAATGAGACTGGGAAGTAATCAAGACGGCTAGCTTGTTAAAGCCTCCTCCACGTATATCTCACTAGGTCATAGTTCTAATGTATCCATGATCTTTGTGATCTCCTTAAGTGCTTGAGGGGGATATCTTTTACGATCCATTGCGGTACTTAAAAACGTATTATAATCTCCCACCATAATAATAGATTAATTCATTGCTTGTGAGCGCAATAGATTATTATATATATTTTCGAAGAAGAGTGGATCATCATTATTTAGCCAGATCTGTTTTTGATCTAATAGCATATTTAATATAATCCATCTTCCTTGCGGATCTGTTTGCACAATCGGATAAAAATGTGTATTAATAAAATAAAGCACCCCTTTTGAGTTTTTTGGCCCATAACAAAAATATAATTATCCCGCCCTATCCTTTTTCCACCCAACCTCATCTATATTTGTAGAATGAGTTTCCTGTAAACAATATATATTATATTCATTATCTTTTAGCCAGGTAAAAATTGATCTTCTTTTTTTGTGTTCGGCTAAGCCATTACAATTATAACTGACTATACTTATTTCCCCACATACCATAATAATACCCACGTTTCAATTATACTTACCACAACCAATGTTTGTCAACTTACCATTAAAAAGCACCATAATGATTAAGTGTCCATATACTGTAGCTGTACCATAATATTTGCACTGTTAAGCATACTGTAGCTACAAATTTGTAAACCTCCATTTGTTCTACTATTCCACCCCTTAAAACCTCCCCCCACTAAGACCATCAGACCATCTCCCTGACTCATGACGCACCTTTGGCAAGGTGCCTAAGAAAAAACCCTTGGCCGCCAATTGATGTAGGTCAGAGGGAAATATGAGCAGTCCCATGATAACATAAATATCTATAATGGTGCTTTTTTAAGAGGACTAACCTAATTACATTTTTTATAGTAACAATAATATATCATATTAATAGAAATAATAACAGCGCTATCTTATAAATTAATATTTAGAAAGTCCTAGCAAGGCTATAAGCATCTCAACCCAACCTGCTCAATTCATTGGATTCAATTGTTCAAACATTTTTGAAAAAATTAAAAGATAACAACCTATATATATAATATATATATAACTGGTCGCAAGACCAGTTGTTTATGTCCATTGCTGTCAGAATGTGTGTAGCTGGTGAATTAAGTCAGGCGCAGGAGAGCAAAATGAGTGAGCAACGTACTTTACTCAAAAAATAAAGGCACACGGTAAGGAAATACACTTGACCAATAACCAACGGTAAATATTACGCACGGGTGAAAAACGTCAAAAAAAACGTCAAAAAAACAGCCATCATAACCAAACTGAACATAGAAATAATCACGCACAACAAACATGGGGGAAACAGAGGGTTGAATACATGAACATGTAATTGGATAATGAAAATCAGATGTATAGAAAATAAAGAAAAAACCAATGGAAAATGAAAGCTGGATCAGCAATGGCTAGAAGACCGGTGACTTCGACCGAGAACGCCACCCGAACAAGGAGAGGGACCGACCTCGGCGGAAGTCGTGACAATTGCATGCAAGACACATTTAATGTAGTCCTCATTATAGCCTGTTTTATTCCGACAAAGAAGGGATAAAGGAAAAAGTAACAGATTCTTACGGCCGCTAATGACTGCAAGTAAAAATGTGTCTTACCCATAAAGGAATACCAAAGTTTAACATACAACTTACTCTGACACAGCCATGGCACGATAGCCAAGAATACATGCAGTACTGTCAACCGCCTACTGTTACAACAACAGACAAAGAAGTTTGTTGTACAACATATCGATAATGTCTGTTTTACATGTCGAAGTTTGTAAACTACACCAAGCAAAGACGTCCGATCATCGCTGCGGAAAGGAAGGAGGGGGAAGCAGCAGCAGTGTGAGCAGCAGCTATGTGCAAAATCTACAGAGAATCTTGCACATGTGCAGGCCCTCTCAGGCCTTTAATTGTCAGGAAGAAAGGGAAAGTCAGATCCGTAGCCACTCTGAAAATTATGTTGAGAAAAAACAACATTGCATATGCATGACAACAGTTTAATCAGAAGGTAGACAAGCAAAGTAACCTACAAGTGGGAAAGCAACTTTCTTGGATAATTGGAAAACTGAAAGACACATGAAAACATTAAGGAGACACAGAGCTACAATTATGTGAATCGTCCAAATGAACCAGAAATGTGTGCTTGTGCACTAGGCTATACATTGTATGATGTGTGTCACAGTCTCTTTCAGCAGTGATTCTATATGTGGTGGTAGCTGTGTACATTAATGCATTATGATTGACGTGTACAGTATATAGTGATTGATTGCAGTGACTGTCACACTCTATAATGGGGTGTCTCTGGTGGAAAAACATCTACTTGACATGGCTGAGTGAACTAATGCAGCTGAATGCGCTTATGACGGCCAACTATGAGAAAGACCTGATGATGCACTCATTTAATTGCTTTTTTGTGCAGTGATGGATGATGTACAGAAATGTCTGACTTGCTGCTAGGAATCCTGAAATGGACATCCTTCCTTTCCTTCCTCTTGGGGATGGGATGATAATAGTTTTTTGTTGATTATCACTCAATTACATTTCAGTCCACGTACCTGTAAGCTCAGCAGCCAGTTAATATTAATATATAAATGAATATTGCCTATATCAGAAATACAGTACACCACATCAAATGTTTGATGAAATCTGTATGCAACAAGTGGTCTATCTTTATCACTCATAATAATGTCTGTGAACTCAGTGAACTCTCCTTTGTCATGTGTAAGGAAGGTGATGCATTGGCCATTGGGCTGAGTGACGCAATTAAATGTCACCTTTCTTTCCCTGCATGCCCACACATCATTATTCATGAGGTGTCTTGTCTCCCTCTGCTACAAAGAAAAACCCTGACACTTTCTTCATCAGAAGAAAAACATCTGATTTGCTCTGAGAACACTTCTGTAAGTCAGTGGAAGGCGGCTGAACCCATTTGGCTATTTTTCTTAAGCAAATATGGATGGACGAAATTTGACATTTTGTAGGAACATGATTGTTTTATCACCTTTGTCTGGTCATGTGCACTCAGGTGCTGTATTGGTGAAAAACACAGTGGAACAGAGGATCTTTTGATTGAAAATAACAACAACAAATAGCTTTCAGTTCAGCAAAATACTTTCCCACGATCTCCAAGACCCTGATGAATTGTATTTGCAATTTCCTTCAATTGAATGTTTTTGTCCTTGCATCACGATTGGATTCTCACTGTAATCCATTTCCTTTGCAGGTATTTTTTAAATATATATACAGATGGAACATTCTGAGCTAGTATAGCCATTGAGGGGTTTCTTTGGACTTATTTGAGTGGGGCAAACACTTAAATTGAATGGAAGTACTGCTACTTGTTTATCGCATGCATATACTCAACTGTACTGTACATTTGCTGTGTGAGTGAGTTCACCATGCTGTGTGGCGTAGTGTGACTCTAGTGAATCATATCCCAACTCAGATTTAAAATACTATTTCAGGAATCCTAAAAAAAGTTATTTTTCAGATACAAATGATTGACAATTGAACAAATGCCTTGTCTTAAAAGCTTCATGGTTTTGCAGTTTTCCTGTCAGTTTGTGATTATGAACTTAAGTTGTTTTCTCTTGAAAATACCTTGGGTGGTATTTTGTGCACCTGCAAGTCAATCAATCAATTGTATTTATAAAGCCCTTTTTTATATCAGCCAATGTCACAAAGTGCTGTACAGAAACCCAGCCTAAAAGCACAAACAGCAAGCAATGCAGACGTAGAAGCACAATGGCTAGGGAAAAACTCCCTAGAAAGGCCAGAACCTAGGAAGAAACCTAGAGAGGAACCAGGCTCTAAGGGGTGGCCAGTCCTCTTCTGGCTGTGCCGGGTGGAAATTATAACAGAACATGGCCAAGATGTTCAAATGTTTATAGATGACCAGCAGGGTCTAATAATAATAATCACAGTGGTTGTAGAGGGTGCAACAGGTCAGCACCTCAGGAGTAAATGTCAGTTGGCTTTCATGGCCGATCATTCAGAGTTAGAGACATCAGGTGTGGTAAAGAGAAGGTCCAAAACAGCAGGCCCGGGACAAGGTAGCACGTCCAGTGAACAGGTCAGGGTTCCATAGCCGCAGGCAGAACAGTTGAAACTGGAGCAGCAGCATGACCAGGTGGACTGGGGACAGCAGCGAGTCATCAGGCCAGGTAGTCCTGAGGCATGGTCCTAGGGCTCAGGTCCTCCAAGAGGAGAGAGGAAAGAGAGAGAGAGAGAGAGAGAATTAGAGGGAGCATACTTTAATTCACACAGGACACCGGATGAGACAGGAGAAATACTCCAGATATAATAGACTGACCCTAGCCCCCCGACACAAACTATTGCTGCATAAATACTGGAGGCTGAGACAGGGCTACACTGTGGCCCTGTCTGATGATACCCCCGGACAGGGCAAAACAGGCAGGATATAACCTCACCCACTTTGCCGAAGCACAGCCCCCACACCACTAGAGGGATATCTTCAACCATCAAGCTACTACCCTGAGACAAGGCCGAGTATAGCACACGAAGATCTCCCCCACGGCACGACCACGAGGGGGGCGCCAACCCGGACAGGAAGATCACGTCAGTGACTCAACCCACTCAAGTGATGCACCCCTCCTAGGGACGGCATGGAAGAGCATCAGTAAGCCAGTGAATCAGCCCCTGTAATAGGGTTAGAGGCAGAGAGAGCGGAACCGGTTAGGCAGAGACAGTAAGGGCGGTTCGTCGCTCCAGTGCCTTTCCATCCACCTTCACACCCCTGGGCCAGACTACACTCAATCATAGGACCTACTGAATAGATGAGTCTTCAGCAAAGACTTAAAGAAAGCCCTGCCTCCAGCTGTTTGCTTAGAAATTCTAGGGACAGTAAGGAGGCCTGCGTCTTGTGACCGTAGCGTACGTGTAGGTATGTATGGCAGGACCAAATCGGAAAGATAAGTAGGAGCAAGCCCATGTAATGCTTTGTTGGTTATCAATAAAACCTTGAAATCAGCCCTAGCCTTAACAGGAAGCCTGTGTAGGGAGGCTAGCACTGGAGTAATTTCATACCATTTTTTGGTTCTAGTTCTAGACTCTAGCAGCCGTGTTTAGCACTAACTGAAGTTTGTTTATTGCTTTATCCGGGTAGCCAGAAAGTAGAGCATTGCAGTAGTCTAATATAGAAGTGACAAAAGCATGGATACTCTTTCTGCATCATTTTTGGAGTTGGTCCCCCTTTGCAGCTACAACAACCTCCACTCTTCTGGGAAGGCTTTCCACTAGAACATTGCTGGGGGGACTTGCTTCCATTCAGCCACGAGCATTAGTGAGGTCGAGCACTGATGAGTGATTAGGCTTGCAGCCGGCGTTCCAATTCATCCCAAAGGTGTTCGATGGGGTTGAGGTCAGGGCTCTGTGCAGGCCAGTCGAGTTCTTCCACACAGATCTCTACTAACCATTTCTGTATGGACCTCGCTTTGTACACAGGGGCATTGTCATGCTAAAACAGGAAAGGACCTTCCCCAAACTGTTGCCACAAATTTGGAAGCACAGAATTTTCTAGAATATAATTGTATCCAAGACTCGCCTACTACTGTATTTGTGTGTGCTGTCTGTCTGGGTGGCATCAGAACTGAACAAGATAAAATCTCAGAAAATTGCCTCCAATCCAAAACCTCTATATAGAATTGAAGGGTTGACTGACTTGGGGAACGGAGGATAGATTACTTCTGCAAATAAGCAGCATTGGCCCGAGTACTCTGTCAATAAAAATACCATCCGTCAAAGAAGATGACTCATCAAACAACAGTTCTTAAATCAAACCACATTCCACCTTTACCATCAAGGGAGAAAGAAAATGACAGTGGTTCTTTTCTTTTCTACATTTCCACTCTGACCATTCCCGTATTTAAACTCTATGAGGATGTGATATAGGTCAAAGGCCAAACACTGATGCCTGAGAGAGCCTGAGGCCTCTGTAAAGAGTACAAAGCTAACCTTTAAGTGTTCTTCTCTTTCATTCCATTGTTGTGGTATGTACATAAAGAGTTTTGTAATACTGCAAACATGGTCTCATTAGAATATGTCAATATTAGTTATACAGTATGTCCCTATTGATATTATATATGGTATGTCACTCCTGGTTTATCATTGCTCTGCGTAAGCAAAAAGTTCCTAACTCCAGGTTGCAGTTTTGAATCCTCGGTAGGCTGGTTTTGTTTGGTTGTTAATACATTTTATTACATCTATGGATGCACAGCACTTTTATTCTGCTTATGTGCTTTGCTGTTGTGTTGCAAGCAAATTCATTCTGCTATTGAGGTGTTGTAAACAAATTCATTGTTGCTCAGTAATCCTCAAAGTCGATTAGTTGAACTGGCACTCCCCTCTGAGAGTGATTTTCCTACCTCAACTGCCTGATTCTTGACAGTCAGTTCCCCTGGCGCTGGAAAAAGCCAATGACAGGACTCAGAAGTCATTATCCTCTGCATTACTTATACTGTCCTTGGCCAAACCCAAAGTGCAGCTGAGGGAGGAACACCAAATGGCTTTCGCAAAATAACTAAATTGAGACAATTTAGAATGAAACGGTACAATCTGGCAAAGAGGACAAGAGAGAATTAGAATTACAAATTGTCAGTCTAAACAGGGTTTGGGAGAGGAGTGGGTTGATGATGGAGTAAGGGGGGGTACAATGTCATGGCGAGACAGAGGAATATCCAGATTAATGTCACCACCTTGGAGGCATCTGTTGCCTAGGCTACAGGGAGGGGAATCATACTGGATATTAGGAGAAGTGGTGGCTGGACTGGAGAGTGGGAGAAAGAGAGAGGGGGGAGCGAGAGGGAAAAAAAAGAGAGAGTGAGAGCTCTGACTGGTGAACCAACCACATTGGGAGGGGGGGGGGGGGGGTAAACTGTTGTCTAAACTGTTGCTCTTTAGATCTTAGCATACTTCATGTAATAATAAGTCTGGTGCTTATATTTGTCCTGTTTCACACATGTGCAAGTATGTATTATATGCATGTGTGAAATGGAAATGTGCTTTTTGCATATCCAAATTCCCCTTGAGACACCGTTGGAGAGTGTCACAGCCAGCCATTATCAACAGCATTCCTGGAGCAATTAAGGTTAAGTGCCTTGCACAAGGCACTTCAACAGATTTGTCACCTTGTGGCCGCAGGGCTTCTAGCTAGTGACCTTTGTTACTGAACAAACGCTCAAAACGTTGCTGTGGTTGTCCTCAATGATGCAAGAATGTATCTGTATTTGAGGGGCTATTTACTGTACATACCCAGGCTATCTTGCTTTGTGTTTGTCTCTGTGTATTTTATTGTGGTTGTAAACATATCAGAAACTTATTGGCCGGTGTAAGTGTTCTCCCAGGTCATTTCCATGTTAAAGGATCCATGAGCACCAACATGTGAAATGTATAGGAGCATATCAACATTTGTGTCAAATGAAAGCTAAGAGTCTATATTTTGTGGAAATAAAGGCATAGATACAGTGCATTCGGAAAGTATTCAGACCCCTTGACATTTCCTACATTTTATGTTATAGCCTCATTATAAAATGGATTAAAATATTTTTTTCTCATCATCAATCAAGACACAATACCCCATAATGACAAAAAAAAAAAAGTTTAGACATTTTTGCAAATGTATTAAAATTAAGAAACAATATAAATACCTTAATAACACTTTCCTATGAGACTAAGTTGAGCTCAGGTGCATCCTGTTTCCATTGATCATCCTTGAGATGTTTCTAGATGCCTGGAGTCCACCTGTGGTAAATTCAATTGATAGGTGTAACGGAATTCCTCTTCTTCAGAGGAGTAGCAAGGATCAGACCAATGTGCAGCGTGGTAAGTGTCCATAATGATGTACACTGCTCAAAAAAATAAAGGGAACATTAAAATAACACATCCTAGATCTGAATGAATGAAATGTTCTCATTAAATACTTTTTTCTTTACATAGTTGAATGTGCTGACAACAAAATCACACAAAAATTATCAATGGAAATCAAATGTATCAACCCATGGAGGTCTGGATTTGGAGTCACACTCAAAATTAAAGTGGAAAACCACACTACAGGATGATCCAATGTCCTTAAAACAAGTCAAAATGAGGCTCAGTAGTGTGTGTGGCCTCCACGTGCCTGTATGACCTCCCTACAACGCCTGGGCATGCTCCTGATGAGGTGGCGGATGGTCTCCTGAGGGATCTCCTCCCAGACCTGGACTAAAGCATCCGCCAACTCCTGGACAGTCTGTGGTGCAACGTGGTGTTGGTGGATGCAGCGAGACATGATGTCCCAGATGTGCTCAATTGGATTCAGGTCTGGGGAACGGGCGGGCCAGTCCATAGCATCAATGCCTTCCTCTTGCAGGAACTGCTGACACACTCCAGCCACATGAGGTCTAGCATTGTCTTGCATTAGGAGGAACCCAGGGCCAACCGCACCAGCATATGGTCTCACAAGGGGTCTGAGGATCTCATCTCAGTACCTAATGGCAGTCAGGCTACCTCTGGCGAGCACATGGAGGGCTGTGCGGCCCCCCCCAAAGAAATGGACGTTGGGCCCTCATACCACCCTCATGGAGTCTGTTTCTGACCGTTTGAGCAGACACATGCATCCTGGATGAGCTGCACTACCTGAGCCACTTGTGTGGGTTGTAGACTACGTCTCATGCTACCACTAGAGTGAAAGCACCGCCAGCATTCAAAAGCGACCAAAACATCAGCCAGGAAGCATAGGAACTGAAAAGTGGTCTGTGGTCCCCACCTGCAGAACCACTCCTTTATTGGGGGTGTCTTGCTAATTGCCAATAATTTCCACCTGTTGTCTATTCCATTTGCACAACAGCATGTGGAATTTATTGTCAATCAGTGTTGCTTCCTAAGTGTACAGTTTGATTTCACAGAAGTGTGATTAACTTGGAGTTACATTGTGTTGTTTAAGTGTTCCCTTTATTTTTTTGAGCAGTGTATTTAATCAAATCAACAGAACACTGAAAAAAATAACAAAAGTACCAACAAACAACCGAAACAGTCCCGTATGGTGAAAACCCTAACACAGGATACAACCACTCACAAAACACAATAGAAAACAGGCTACCTAAATATGGCTCCCAATCAGAAACAACGACTGACACCTGCTTCTGATTGAAAACCATACTATGCCAAACACATAGAAATATAACAACAGAACAAAACATAGAAAAACAACATAGAATGCCCACCCCAACTCACGCCCTGACCAACTAAAATAAAGACATAAAAAAGGAACTAAGGTCAGAACGTGACAATAGAACATGATTTTGAAAGGCACACACCTGTTTATATAAGGTCCCACAGTTGATAGTGCATGTCAGAGCAAAAACCAAGCCATGGGGTCGAAGGAATTGTCCATGGAGACAGGATTGTGTCGTGGCACAGATCTGGGAAATGGTACCAAATAATTATGCAGCATTGAAGGTCCCCAAGAACACAGTGGCCTTCATCATTCTTAAATGGAAGAAGCTTGGAACCATCAACACTCTTCATAGAGCTGGTCCCCGGACAAACAGCAAAAATCTGTAACAGAATGACTGCAATGGAATTGGCAACAATGGGAACAACGTACGTAGGGTAAGGACAGAAAAAAGCTTGGTCATACAGTATGTTAGAGTAGCAGAGACAGGATCAGGATGCACCAGATGGACGCATACTGCAGACTTATGTTTTAGTACATTCATCTTTAAAGAAGAGATGACGAATTTAATATCCCGAGGGGTGTTGTTTTTATGCAAAAATAAAGAATTGTCATCTAATTTAAAAAGACTGTTGGGCAAACTGGAACTGCAGTTACAAATGTGCAAATGGAGGTGATTTCTGTTTGCTGCTCCCCCAGGCCTTTTTCTCCCTCTCCAACTTGAGGACAACTGTGGAAACACTACTATAATAATTATTGCTTATACCATGCCATTAGAAAGTATTCACACATCTTGACTTGTTCCACATTTTGTTGTGTTACAGCCTTAATGTAATTGATTACATTGAGATTTTGTGTCACTGGCCTACACACTACCCCATAAAGTCAAAGTGGAATTATGTTTTTAGGACTGTTTACAAATTAATACAAAATAAAAATCAGTCAAATGAGTCAATAAGTATTCAACCCCTTTCTTATGGAAAGTCTCAGTAAGTTAAGGAGTGAAAATATGCTTAACTGGTCACTTATTAAGTTGCATGGATGTTTAACGTGATTTTTGAATGACTACCTCATCTCTGTACCCCACACATACAATTATCTGTAACGTCCCTTTGTTGAGTAGTGAATTTCAAACACATATTTAACCACAAAGACCAGGGAGGTTTTCCAATGTCATGCAAAGAAGGGCACCTGTTTATAGAGGGGTAAAAAAAAATAACAAAGCAGACATTGAATCTCCCTTTGAGCATGATGAAGTTATTAACTACACTTTGGATGGTGTATCAATACACCCAGTCACTACAAAGATACAGGCATCCTTCCAATCTCAGTTTCCAATGGTGACTTTCAAACAGTTACAGAGTTGAATGGCTATGATAGGAGAAAACTGAGGATGAAAAAAATGAAGCGTTATGTTTGGGTCAGATCCAACACAACACATCATTGAGTACCACTCTTCATATTTCAAGCATTGTGGTGACTGCATCATGTTATGGGTATGCTTGCCATCGGCAAGGACCAGGGAGTTTTTTTTAGGATAAAAAGTAACTGAATAGAGCTAAGCACAGGCAAAATCATAGAGGAAAACCTGGTTCAGTCTCCTTTCCAACAGACACAGGGAGACAAAGTCACTTTTCAGCAGGACAATAACCTAAAACACAAGGACAAATATGCAGTAGTGTTGCTTACCAAGATGACATTAAAGGTTCTTGAGTGGTCTAGTTACAGTTTTAACTTAAATCTGCTTGAAATCCATGGCAAGACTTTTAAATAGCTGTCTAGCAATGATCAATAACCAACTTGATAGACCTTGAAGAATGTTTTTACGAATAACGTGCAAATATTGTACAATCCAGGTGTGCAAAGCTCTTAGCAACTTACCCAGAAAGACTCACAGCTGTAATTGCTGCCAAAGGTGATTCTAACATGTACTGACTCAGGGGTGTAAATACTTATGTAAATTAGATATTTCTGTATTTCATTTTCAGTAAATTAGCAAACATTTATAAAAACATGTTTTCACTTTTTCATTCACATTGTCATTCACATTTTGTGTAGATGGCTTAGAGAAAAACAAATATTTTGAATTCGGGCTGTAACACAACAAAATGTGGAATAAGTGAAGGGGTATGAATACTTTTCTGAAGACACTGTATCTCAGAGCTATACAGGTGTGTGGGACATCGCCAACTCTTAAGTGTCACTTTCCCAAATCCAAATCAACCGTTTTACACTACCTTCTCGGCACTGACGATCTGAAAGGATAGAACCAGCACAAACAAAATGGGAAAGCTAACACAAGGATGTAGGGAACTAATATTGACAGAGAGGAGGAATGGTTATTATATGGGAATAAACTGTGTTAACATGGTACAGTGGTTAAACTCTTTCTGACCTTGCCACCTGTAATCTCAATATTTCACCATAACCCTGGAACAGATTTGAAAGCATCTACAAATTGGACCTTTGTTATTTTCCTAGAAATAGTGTAATCTGTCTCTGGTTTTAACATGGCCTAATGACAATGTGTCTGGACATGAAAAAAATAACATCATGCATATTATATTTGAAAGGGAAATATTAGAAAATGCTTTCAAAATTGATTTGGTTTTCATACTCATAATACAATGTATACAGCCACTTGGAATAGGGTAGTTTCACAGCTAATTCCTCTTACTCCATGCTCCAGGAAACTGCTGGTTTGATTTAAAATGCATCCATCATGAAACAGCAAAAAATAAGCCATCCCAAAAACATTACAGTATATAGAAGCTGAAATATATTACAAAACCATGCATCATTTGAATATCAAAACCTTTTTTTTTTTACAATCAAATGCATTTTTGAAAGCCCTTACAGTTGTCACCAACTGCTGTATCTCCAATTTGAAGTGTACCTTCATAAAACTGTTTTGTCATCGTGACAGCAACAATATATTGACACAGTGGTGACATTGTTTCACAATTTTTGGGGACAGTAGTTCACTAATGTCCCCATAAATTACTATTTGTTGACATTCCTTTACTATGACAAAAGCTATTCTGATTCTGTAAAAGTTTATCAATTACAATGTCAGATATGTTTTATTCTATAATGGGAAGTGTCTGAGTAACTGGGTCCACCAAAGGAGAAGCAAGAGGAATGTTCATCTGTGGGGTTGATTTGGGAAAAAGCTCTGTGCTGTATCCTGAGAATAAGGAAGCAGAGCGACAGGAATCTAAAGGGTACATCTCACTGTGACACCACATATACAAGTAGAAATAGAGTCTGCATCCAAACTCAGACAGCATTGTCAACATTCATTCACTTTACTGTATCTCAGGGAGATTGCTGATATACTGTATCTTGAATAACCATATTTTACACACCCTCCCCCCCCAAAAAAAACAACAACTCTCAAATGGGATCTGAAAATAAATAGAATAGCAGATGCTGTAACTAGTAGCATGAATCCAATTATATGACAATAAATGTTGAAAAACGTCATTACAAGATCATCAGAAAAATGTGATGATTTGGTCATCATTACCAATTCATGCACACTTAGATGGGATGTCATTCACTCAGCACTTAATTTCCTAGTAGTCTTTTTTTTGTAAAACGTTGGATATCCACGTGTGCTTTGTTGCATTAGCAACTGTGTGTGGAGAATTTTAAGTGCTCAAACCTGTATGAACTCATTGGACGCACTTAATAGTATTCCCCCTGCGGTGCCATGTGTCAGCAGCAGATCATAGAAGCAACAGTGCATAGTAAAGAGGGATGGAGAGAGTGGTCTGATGGAGGTAGGAGGAGAGGATGCCTCCAATCCTGATGAAGCCAGTGTAGTCTTACATCTGCAGTGGAGGAAATGTAAATACTATATAACAGCAAATTACAGTGTCAATACACATGTATAAAATAATATTGAATTATGTCAGCAGTTATTGTTCAGAGTTCCATCCTTTGAACATTTCGATTAAGAAGATCTAGATGTCTGTAAATAATGCAGTGCATTACTAAATCAATAGTATCGCAGATCCTTTGTCATCAACTGATTATTTTATCATCGATGCCCTTGAAATCTCAAGACAACATCTGGTATGCATGGCAATGGCTCCAGATAGGCAATTAAATTAAAAGCTTATCCTCAAATATGCTAAATCCATAATTGAGGCATCCAGCAATGGCTAGAGACTCACTAAACAGATTTCCTGCCCCCAGGGGATCATGTGTCAATTGGGTTATTTATTTTTGTAAGTTGAATAGAAAACGAAAGGTTAGACATATGGACGAAACTTTCATCAAACTGGCTTAGATGATCGAGAGAAAAAAACACTTTGAAAAACATAAGTAGGTATTTTGCACACAAAAGGGTTGGATTTCCCTTCTAACAACATGTAGGCATAATGTGCTTCTAATCCTCAGTAGTTTGCTCATTACAAAATGTCAGTTTTGCACATAGCATGTTTCTCAGATGTAAATGAAGCATTTGAATTCTGGGCCGTGTTGCTGTACACATATTTTTTCCAGGTTCTCTCTTGTGCCTCTTACTTTCTTTTATGCTTTATTTTCTAGTGATCTTCCTTCTCTCCTCTATCTCTGGAGACTAGATAATGACATGCTAATGATTTATTTTTCGATAATCTCAACGAAACTCTCACCCTTACCAAATTGTTTGGTAACACCAGACCCGCCTAGCCTAGGTGGCTGTGAAGGAACTGCATTAAGTCACATCCAAGGTAGAGGATGCATTTGTCATACTTATCTATTTTATACGAGCTGAGTTTAACCATATCAATGTGATTTTAAAATGTTTAATTAACATGCTATTCAAAATCTTAGCAACTACAACTATAGTTTACTCTCAGTGATTGTTCATATCAATGTTCAAACCTTTATACATACCTAAGTGAGATGCCAATACCTGCAAACCAGGTGCGCTAATGGATATTGGAAATCCGGATCTGTGTGGGCACTGGGCACTGGACAGATTATGAATATATTAATTTATGTATTCATATTTTGCTGTGTAGTGGTGTGATATGAATAAAATAGTGTCTACAATGAAAATATGTAATTACTTTTATAATTTGTAAATATCGTCTGAATTTGTAATTCCTGTGTCTATGGAAACGAGCACTAGCTGTTGATTTATCAAGGGTCACAGATTGGTTGGTCGAGAGCCATTGCGCCTCTTTGTATTTGTCCAGTGTTATTAGCATCTCTGGTAGGAAGATGTTTGGCCTTAAGTGTCTGTTTTACGATCCAATTATCTCTCCTGCCAAATGGGCCACCGTAGGCCATCAACCAACCGTGACCTGCTATCATCACTCTCTAAGCTCCTTTCCTCTCAACCATGTTAGGTCCAATATATCATTTAAACTACATGTATCCCTAGACCTATCCATCATTGAAACTATCCCAAACATAGATGCAGTAAAGGGGTAACTGGAGTACAGACTGTTCCATTGACCGAACTGGTGCACATTCAACCAATCTGACCTAACAAAGTAGATATTAGTCAAATGTGTCATTATTTACGTATTGTAACAGGACCACAATGTGGTTACTTAGGTCCAATTTTGATATATTTGGCTGTTTTTACTGCATAACAATTAAAAGTTGTCCCTTTTCATGTTTAGAAGAAGTGACTACTAAATGTTAACTCCTGTTTTTATAAGATGGTTAGCATAGCTAGCATACAGAAATCGGTGGTGGTAGTCAAAGTTGATTTAACCATAATGCAATTGCTTGGTTAAGATGACATTGGTTAAGATGACATGTGTAGGGGTTGACATCCATACAGTACAAGCATTATACTCAGATTTTTACCTCAACATAGTGTGAAAAACACATATAAACAATAGCCTAAATGTAGGCTAATTTTGCTGGGGGGCAATGAGGAAATTCAGGATATTTTCCTACGGCCCTTTCCCCCACACGTTTCCATGGCAATTTCATTGTTTTGGTCCAGTTCAATTGACCTCTACCGCATATACAGTGCCTTTGTAAAGAATTCAGACCCCTTGAATTTTTTCCTCATCAATTTGGCTCACAATACCCCATAATGACAGAACAAAAACGTTTTTTAGAAATGTTTGCTAATTTATAAACAAATCTAAAATTGAAATATCATATTTACATACAGTAAGTATTAAGACCCTTTACTCCGTACTTTGTTGAAGCACCTTTGGCAGCAATTTCCGCCTCAAGTCTTCTTGGGTCAAAAGGTCTGAATACTTTCCGAAGGCACTGATTTAACCACATTTCACATTATTATGCATTCCATTATTAGAATTCTTGAATTATTCACTATCACTATTAATTGTCTTTTGTCTGTCATGTAGGCCTAGTAGATTGTGATTTGCTGTACAGTGACTCTAACTCTCTTCAAAGGCAGATGCACTGCCTGCAGTTCACCATGCAGTCCTCTGAAGCAACCCACCCTCCACCCTCCCCATGTCCAATGTGGTCTCAGGGCAATTCGTATTATTCTGTATGTAAATTTGTGCCACTCCATTTAGTATGTTAAGTTACATTACGTTTGGTGACAATATGAATGGAATAGCATGCGAATTGGAATTTCAAACTTATCATACTACTTGGAGGACGTATAGTATTGCACGTCTTTATCTGATTCCAGGTTGCTTGTTGCACAGTCAGAACAAAGACAATTACAGGGAGAATTTTCACTGGTGGTTAGGGGAATTCACGACAAAGGTTAGAAAAACTAAAACAACAAAAGATTAGGTGAATTTACGTAGCAGGTTAGTCGAACTGGGTTAAGTTTAGAATAAGGATTAGGGGAAGGGTTAGCTAAAATGCTACAATTGTCCCTACAATTGTCTCTTATGCAACTCAAACATGCAACCTTTGCATTGCTAGACTGTAGCGGATTATGCCCGACTAACCTCCCTACTCTCGTTTCTGTCTCAAGTAACTAGACCATTAGTAGGTAAAGCATATTTCGTATGGGTCTGAGGCCAGGCTGCCATGTCAGTCAGATAATGAATTTTTTACCTTCCACTCTGAAACATCTCTTCCTTTGATGAGAACGATCAGTGGCATAGCTAGAGGGAGACACAGAGACAGCTTCAGTCGACTCCAACACTGAGATAATTAGCTTAGTAGTGTAGTTTTGCAGTCCCACTTCCAAAGGGGAACAAGACAGAGTAAGTGGGTTGAATTATTGACAAGCAGAGTGTACTCTGTTGTCATAGCACTCCTCTTTCTGCAAATTGTATGAGTAAGGTATTTTTATAATCGTCACGAAAGAGCTCCTGGGGTGTGAAGTCACAGAAGTTAAATTCATAGCCAATAGGCCTAGATTTTTATCACAGTGGGACATTTCCAGCCTACTACACATTTTTTAAGAAGATGTTTTGTATATCCAGATTCATCATGTATTCATTACAGGAATTTGAATACTGTTGTTGCTATTTTGTGAGGAAGGGTAGAAATCCGCACTAGTCTGCTTCAAAAAGCCAATGGTTGTTATTTGTGTGCATCCAGATTAATGTCATGTTGTGCTCATTGGTGTTCCCTGTATGGATTGGTGGATGCTGGTGATGTGTAGGAATTGCTTTTTCATTATGGAATGGTGGAGTTTGTCTTGCCCAAACAACGTTTCCCGATCAATGACATGAACAATTACGAATAATAATAAATACAACTAACCAGGCCAAGGACTGGATGACAATACCTGACATTTAACAGTGGAACTCTTCTAACCACTAGTGTATGTTTTTAATGGTGCTCTATTTCCATTATCTCTATAAAAACTGTGTGATTATACCATAGACTTGTTTGATGATCTGTAAAGCTGCCCGAAAATCAATTTAACTTGCATCGTGGTCATTTTTAGTTGTAGAACCCACAGAGGAAAGCTAAAATTCTCAAACTGTTTATCCTCATAAAATTCACAAGGGAGGGAGATTCTTAATGGCCTTAAGAGAATTAATAGGCCTGTTTCAGTGATTGTCTGAGATGTCAATATATTTTCTTCATCCCACCTCATTTCAGGTGTTGCTATCAGAGTCATTTAATGAATAATATTACCCTGAGTTGTTGTCATTTTTCATTCTGATATTTGTTTCCGTGTATAGTCTGTTGTGATTTGCTTTAAGGCCAGTCAGCATATAGAAAGAGTAACATATCATTAACCATTCCACAAATGTGTAATTTACATCCAGTGGCATCATTGTGGGGCAGCAGGTTGCCTAGTGGTTAGAGTATTGGGCTAGTAACCGAAAGGTTGCTGGATTGAATCCCTGTGCTGACAAGGTAAAAATCTGTTGTTCTGGACCTCAACAAGGCAGTTAACCCACTGTTCCCTGGTGGGCCATTGCAAAAGAGAATTTGTTCTTTACAGACTTGCCTAGATAAATAAAGGTAAAAAAAAAAAATATGCACCAGAGATATCACAGACATGTTCAGTGGATACACTGTAGCAAAAAAAAAATCGCAACAGAAATGTAATTGGACAAGTTTCAAAAAAATGTCCTCCTACTTAACAAGTCCCATCACCACCATAATGCACTTGTTCTAGCAACGGCCATCAAAATTGATAAAAGGTTTTAAAAACAATTCTAATAAATGCAACAGTTGGACAATACATTCAAACATTTGGAATTTGTATAATCCATCAGATATTGATTGAATTATAGCACGCAAAATATTTTACTGGCATGGACAAATAGTTCAATGATTTTGGTGGGAATTCATGTATTTAATTTATTGTAAAATGTAACTTATTATTTTCATAGAACAGACTCATATATACATGTTCTTATTGTACCAGGCATTTTTTAAATGTATTTGGTCTTAAAATAAATACATTTATATGGTACCATTTGCATAAATACACCAAGTGCATTTGCATATATTAATACATTAATGTAAAGATGAGGAACAGGGCTGCAACCACCAACCACTTGCTTTGTCTACCTTACATGCTCTGTCTACCCTACATGCTCTGTCTACCCTACATGCTCTGTCTACCCTACATGCTATGTCAACCCTACATGCTCTGTTTACTCTACATGCTCTGTCTACCCTACATGCTCTGTCTACCCTACATGCTCTGTATACCCTACATGCTCTGTATACCCTACATGCTCTGTATACCCTACATGCATTCATCTGTGTGCAAGTTCATCTGTGTGCATCAAAAGTTTAACATTCACCTTCTGTAACCATTTATTTTGTCAAGCCATCTATGCATACAGTTTAATTTAACGTTCGATAAATCCAACATATTGGTGAAACGCTTACGTATAAGCCCTTAACCAACAATGCAGTTTTAAGAAAAATAAATGTTATGTAAAAAATAGATAAGTAAAAAAGACATAGATAATAGATAATAAACATCGAGTAGCGGCAGTGTAAAAGAGGGGGTGGGGAGAGGCAAATAGTCTGGGTATTTGATTTGATTAGCTGTTCAGGAGAATTATGGCTTGGGGGTAGAAGCTGTTAAGAAGCCTTTTAGACCTAGACTTGGCTCTCCGGCAGCGCTTGCTGTGTGGTAGCAGAGAGAACAGTCTATGACACCTCTGACACCGCCTGGTTAGAGGTCCTGGATTGCAGGAAGCTTGGCCCCAGTGATGTACTGGGCCGTACGGACTACCCTCTATAGTGCCTTGCGGTCGGAGGCCAAGCAGTTGCCGTACCAGGCAGTGATGCAACCAGTCATGCTCTCGATGGTGCAGCTGTCAAACTTTTTGAGGATCTGAGGACCCATGGCAAATCTTTTCAGTTTCCTGAGGGGGAATAGGCTTTGTCGTGCCCTCTTCACGGCTGTCTTGGTGTGTTTGGACCATGGTAGTTTGTTGGTGATGTGGACACCAAGGAACTTGAAGCTTTCAACCTGCTCCACTACAGCCTGCTCCTGTTAATGAGAATGAGTGCATGCCCAGTCCTCCTTTTCCTGTAGTGCACAATCATCTCAATTGTCTTGATCACATTGAGGGAGAGGTTGTTATCCTGGCACCACACGGCCAGGTGTTGAGGATCAGCGTGGCAGGTGTGTTGGTACCTACCCTTAACACCTGGGGATGGCCCGTCAGGAAGTCCAGGATTCAGTTGCAAAGGGAGGTGTTTAGTCCCAGGGTCCTTAGCTTAGTGATGAGCTTTGAGGGCACTATGGTGTTGAGCGCTGAGCTGTAGTCAATGAATAGCATTCTCACATAGGTGTTCCTTTTGTCCAGGTGGGAAAGAGCACTGTGGAGTGCAATGGAGATTGCATCATCTGTGGATCTGTTGGGGCAGTATGAAAATTGGAGTGGGTCTAGGGTTTCTTGGATAATGGTGTTGTGAGCCATGACCAACCCTTCAAAGATCGAGGCGTCAGCTTCATGTCCACCAGATGCGTCAAACTCTTTGCATTACTGCAGTCCGCTACACTTGGGTAGTGGGCCCTGTTGGCTAGTATGCCGTGCAAAATTCCTACGCACAGAACTGCCAACATGCAGGCAAGCTAGTGATTTGAAATCAGTACCCAATTGAGTACTGATTTCAAATCTTCAAATCATTAGCTTGCCCTGCATGATGGCATGCTAAATTATGCATGAGAACAGCCAGTTGGAAACAGCCAGATCAATTTGTTGATGTAGCTAGAGATGGGTGACAGAAGAATGGTAACAAACTGGATGAATTATTGAAATGCACCCTTGTGCACGCCAGTCTGTTGGTTGCTCTGCCAGCTTATGAAACCAGTATATGGATAGGAGAATAACTTTAATCTGTTCTAAATATTAGCTTTGGTGAAACAGGGTTAAAATGATCTTCTCCAGGCTGCAAACCGTTCTCCAGCCTTGCTAAGCACATGTGCATCAAGTACGAAAATTAAATGCGGGCTAGACACCCAGCAAAAACAACATATGGCAAAGCGCATGTACATCTGCTAGACATATGGCGTTAGAGTTCGTATAGATTCAATGGAAAGCCCATGTATCCCATTGAGCCTATTTCAGCCAGGGGGTGTTTGACAGGTTATTACAAACATTTCTGCAGTGGTAACGTTAACAGATAAAATGGCAGACACAACAAGCAAGAATATGAAAGAGTCAGAGGAGTAAAATCAGTCCAGCGAGAATTAAGTGACAAGTGAATTTTGCACCCCTCAAACACAGGAAATAGATGGCTGAAAAATACATATTCTCAGGTGGGTGAGGGATGTGGGTTGCTGCAGACATGTTCAGTGTGCACAGCGTTTTGCAACAAGAAAGTCCAGATACTGTAGTACCTTCTCATTTCAAAACATAGTCCACCTACTTACAATAGCACGACCCATCATCACCATACTGCAGCATCCACTTGTGCCATCAACATCAGATGGATATTTTTCTACCCATACACTCTGTGAAGCTCAAGAACCATTCAATCGGCCTATCATCACCTCTACATCATTACAGTGCCCCTGCAACCTCCTCTGGACAGTGGAGTGGCTCTTTAATCATCAAAGCTCATCATGAAAACATGCTTAATAAATCCCATTTGGGTCAAACTCTGATACATGGTTGAACCAAACCTCCTCCTGTTATTTTTATAAAATAAATATGAGTCTGAGCAGTTACTCTGTACATCATAGTATGATTCATGTAATAATAAGGTGGGTGCTTAAATCTGTCCTGTTTCATACACGTGTGAAATGGAAATAGGCTTTTTGCATATCCCAATTCCCCCTGAAACACCCCTGGAGAGTGCTGTCCCGGCCAGGGTCAGCCATTATTAACGGCAAACCTTGAGAAACTAGGGTTAAGTGCTTTGCTCAAGGGCACATCGACTGATTTTTCACCTTGTCAGCTCAGGGCTTTGAACTAGTGACCTTTCGGTTACTGGCCAAGCACTCTAAATACTAGGCTACCTGCTTTGGTTGTCCTCAATGATGCCTTTAGGTTGTTGCATGAATGTATCCGTATTTGAGGGGCTATTTACATACCCAGACAAATGCTAAAGCGCCTTCAGGCTGTCTTGCTTTGTGTTTGTCTCTGTGTATTTTTTTGTGGTTGTGAACGTATCAGAAACTTATTGGCCGGGGTAAGTGTAAGTGACCCATGAGCACCAACATGTGAATTGTATAGGAGCATATCAAAATTGGAGTCAAATGAAAGCCAACAGTCTTTATTTTTAGGAAATTAAGGAACAGATATGTTTTTTAACCATTTCATCCTAAAAATGTGGAATTTCTGGTCACACAGAAGTTAAAAAACACCTACTAGAAAAAGTCTTTAAAGGTATAAAAAAAAAAATATAGAAGCACAATATTGTTGAAATAATGGCCCATGCCAACTAATATTAACATTTATATTTAGTTTTGCATAAATTATTTGCCTTCTATACGTTTAAGAAATATTGCATTGTGTCTTGTTGTTACCAAAACTTGCATATCTTTAGATATTGTATAATTTCTTTCCCTCATGAGGAGGGAGGATTATGGAAGTTCACAGAAGAAACAAGTAAAGGTAGCCCTTCCAATTAGTTATAGTGTTTTTACTGGTAACAATTTTGTGTATGAATAATTAAGTAATTCAAATGTGTCACTCTGTTACCAATCACTGTGTCACTATGTTACCAAACAATCAGTAACAGAATGACAATGGGAAATAGGAAATCACAGTAGTCACAAACCACAGTTGAAAGCATAGTATAGTAGAACACAGTACAGCACAGTACAGTACATTAAAACACAGTAGAGTACAGTACATTACAGTACAGTAGAGCACAGTACATTAAAATAAAAGTAGAGTAGAGTATAGTTCAGTACAGTGGAGTAGAATTCAGTACAGTACAGTGGAGCACACATGAGTAGAGTACAGTATAATGTAATATATACTGCTTGTCATTTACTTTACTGTACTGTACGCTACTGTTCTATGCTGAACTCTCCTCTACTTTACTGTACTGTACTGTGCTCTACTGTGCTGTACTGTGATGTCCAAACATGTGAAACATAGACATCTATGATTGATACAGATTTGGTCCGGTCCGGACCAACCAAATTTGGTCTTGTTTGGGGGCGGAGCTCATTAGAATAAAAACAGTGTGTAGAATAATACTAAACATGCAAAGGAGGATATTACATTTTCATACAATTGTGAACCTATTCAGGATACATCACCATGAAGAGAATGACATAGGGTTAGGATTAGGGGAAGAGTTAGCAGATCAGATCAAGGACCCATGATGTCATTCTGTTACCTTAATGTTACCCAGACTGGTCTCATAGACTAGATGTAACATGGCAAACATAAGTCCAGGACACTCAAATTAGTATGATTTGTTACATTTGGTATGTTTACATGAGATAGAAGGCTACTTAGGGAGGTTGGTTGGTGTGGGTGGGTGGGTGGGTTGGTGGGTTGTCATATAATGTGAACATCTAACAATCCAAAGGTTGAATATTTGAATTCCATCACGGACAACTTAGTATTTCATCTCATTAGCAACTTTGCAACTACTACTACTTTTTATCTACTTTGCTGACCCTAACCTTAAACATTTTAGCTAACCCTTCCCCTAACCCTAACCTTAACCCTTTTACCTAATTCCTAATCTTAACCGTAACATTAACCCTAACCCCTAACCCGAGAGCTAGCTAACTTTAGTGTTAGCCACCTAACATATTGGAATTTGTAACATATCATACATATAGCAAATTCCTAACGTATAATAAAATTCCTTAACATATCATACGAATTGTAATTCATACGAAATGAATGATGGACATCCACAAGTTAATATCTACCATACGAAACGTAATATATCATACAAATGGAGTGTCTCGGATTTACGTACAGAATAATACGAAATGCTCTGAGACCACGTTAACCAGCTGTTACCGGGTATTGATCCACTTTACTTACTGTAGTTCAATAACCAAAATGTGACCACAGTTTTCTTCTGGGGCAGTTGTTAAACGTAGACTGCTGCATATAGGTGTATGGATTGTCAAACTTTGGAATCAATGTTTTTTGGTTGGCATACATTTCAAAGTGAAAAAGTGAGTCTCAGCATCACTCTGTTAGCGTGGAATTGTCCCCCACTAGAACCCTGGAGCTCTGCAAATAAAAGGATCGAAGCTGCAAATACTGCATTGTCAATGCTACCTCTGTGAAACCAAGCACATGCCTCGGATGACCAACGGTCCATTTGTGGCTTTGTCCAGCCTGTTCCAGGTCAGGAGTTCCCAATCTAGTGAATCACATTAAATGTAATGAGTTGGAAAGAACGTGGGTAACCAATACAATGCAGTGAGCATGTCAACTGTAAGCGTGTTAAAGGAACTGTATGGAACACAGCTGTGGGCTACTAGTGCTGGAGGGACTGAATCCTATTTTTAACTGATTAGCCTAGATTAGCCCACTGTTTTTCCAGATTGATAAACAACTATTTCTCTGAGATTGAGCAGTAGCCTCAAGGCTAACCTTTTTCAGTCTCTGACTGTCCTGGAGTCACACATGCACGTCTAAGTATTAGCCTATGTTTCGACCGAAACATATCCAACCACTGCAATTAAAAGGCTTTGGTGATCATGACCCCTCCTTGCAAAATAATCACCCCACTATAAAGCCTGTCAGAACCTCCATGCCCCTTCAAAGCAAGTTCAAATATTATTAACCTAACGGCCCCTATTATTCACAACCTTAATTACTGTTCCAAGGCATTCACTCAGTATCAGGAATAACCTATTCAAAGTTAAATCACTATCATCCATATTGGCAGGCGATGTACTGTAAATGCGGGGTACAAGATGAGATACTGTATGGTGACAGCTAGGATTGTCACCTTGGAGGAACAGAGGCATGTCAAGGAGCTATCGGTCTCCCCTGGTGGGATTCTAGAGAGTAAACAAAGAAGTCAGGTGGCTCCTGAACGGAGAGAAAACAGCCTTCTCTTATGGAATGTTCTGTGTCTCTGGGTCTAATCGAGAGGAAGTATTCGATTAGAGAACTTTTCCTCTCTCATTATTATTTTCCCCACATGTTACAGTACAGCTTTTATGTGCTGCAAGGCTAAAATAAGAAAAAAGGATTCCTTCCCAAGGATATTTAATATTCTAATCATGGTTTTAATTGCAATTAAGAGTCTTGGGGTTCCTTCTAAGTGAGCTGAATCAATGTTAATAATATTCTAGCATTTTGTATTTTACACCCTTATGGTGATGGTTACCCTATTAGAGAACTATGCCTCACCAATGCCCCATATTAACACCAACATTGTGATGTTGGATCCACATTAAATGTAACAGAAAAAGCATCACAACCTGTGAAATTGTTTTTGTCATCTGCATTTCAAGAGGTTGAAGAAAAGCTGCATTTAAACAATGTTCTCTCTCTATTATTTCTCTCACTTTCTCTCTCCCTCCAATCCCCGGACCCGTTGGGGGAAGCTGCTGCTTCTGCATTTTGAAAGTAGGGAAATGTAGGCAGTCTGTTGGCTGCTTCCTTTCTTATGATCTGCTAACGCTTTGATGAGCTGCCGAAACCTGACACCTGAGCAGCTAGTCAGACTGGAATCATTTTCATCTCCATCCTGCAGTACTTCCTGTGGGTTGACTGGTGTCTGATATCTACATACAAGCAGGCAGGCAGCTTGGAGGGTTGTGAAGAGGGTGGAGGCAGAAGAGGTATTAGCAACCACACAGCATTATGAACTCACACAGAGGTCAACGTTTTGAATATAGTTCACCAACGCATCAACACCAACACCACTTGAGATGGTTTAAGGACATCCTTGAGACTTCCTCTACACAGACAAATCCCCGTATTTATGTGCAAATGGATTATTATTGCGATGCTACAGTGACTTGTGGTTGTATTTAAATTTCCTTTAGACTTCCCGGGAAATGATATGTAGCCAAGTAATTTACTGTTTTTAAATCCAGAATAAGATGACTGTCATTAACACAAATGACTAAGTAACATGTTCTAAATGGCAGTGTACTAATACTGTGAACCTATCAATAACAAATTGGCATGGATGGCTCAGGCCTTTCATTAGCCAGGCCACGTTCAGTCCATCATCACCCTCTGCTGGCTGATGGACTCTGTGTATATACAATATCCAGGGTTTCCCAAACTCAGTCTGAGGACCAAGTTTGGGAAACACTGAACACTGTATATTTCTTTTTTAATTTGTTTATTTTGCCTCTTGGACTTCAGCCTCTGTACCCTTAATTAATCCAGCCCTGTTCATAACATGACCTATTGGTGGGGCAGAATCGGTATGTTGGGAAGATTTTAACGGGGCTGACTCCCCAAGTAAAGGCATTGGATTGATGTAAGCCTGGACTAGAAAGTTTCCTTGTCATCGACGTGTGTATAGGTGGCAGGAAAGTCAGGTGCAGGAGAATCAAACTTGGTATAATGGAGTAGTTTAATAACTTAAAACACAGCTCCAAAACCATAATCAAAGTGGGTACGAGGACCTGTCGTGCACCAATACAAACTACACGATCATGAACAAACAAACTATCACTGACAAGGACATGAGAGGAAACAGAGGGTTAAATACACAACAGGATAATGAATGGGATTGGAACCAGGTGTGTAGGAAGACAAGACAAAACTAATGGAAAATGAAAAATGGATCAGTGATGGCTAGAAGACCAGTGACATCGACTGCAGAGCACCGCCCGAACAAGGAGAGGCATCGACTTCGGGAGAAGTCGTGACATTCCTCTAGAAGTTAACAAGTGCATGCTTCAGGAGAAAAGACAGACAATTGGAATGCAGTCAACTATGGCAAGTGGAAGCATAATACTAATCTGTTACATAAAATTGGATTGAAGACTGGGCTTCAAAGTCAGAGACAGGTGAAACTACCAGTCACAGTTACAAACTAGTTTGTGTGATTTCCTACGGTAAAGTAAAATCAATACAATACAGAGAGTCGTACATAAACAAACACCTTTACTGTATACAAACCTATGCATATTGCATCTGGTGATGTGTTGGGGATCCAGGCTTTATTGTCGCTGCAATGCTCTGAATTCTTTTGATTAGGGATGCTGTTGTGTTCGAAGAACACGGCGCCTCTGTCAACTCATCTGCAAAGTGAAGTAACAAACTGAAAAGTGTGTGTGATGGCATTTTATTAAAAGCTTTTCAGACAGAGAATGCAGGAGGGTGGGGCATAATCCCATGGTCTGAATGTTCAAGGAAATCAGTAGTCCTTAGTCGGTATCAAACCGTATTGTTCCTCAAATTTGGTCATCTTTGTAGTTGTCTTAGTTATCTCTGTTTTTCTCGTGTTTCTCGGTTGGCAGTCAGAAAGGGATTAAACAAATCTGAGAAAGGGATTTCCACTCAGCAATACATGTTAACTATTATAATCCTCATTGATGTCAAGTCTCAATAATTATTCCAAGTGGATCCAGAAAGGAAGGGAAGGGAAAGGGTAATTCATTAAATTCAGCACTGGTGCACTACAAAATATAGTTTGAATGATTTGATTAATCTTTTAGTTTGGGAAGAGAAGTGCTCAAATTGCAGTGCATGCAATTTGCATGAAAAAAATAATACATGGCGAGATTATACAAGGTCTCTCCTGTGCTGGTAAATCATCTCTCTTTAAGCACCTTTCAAAGCTCGGCTGGATCTGACGCTGTAGAGAATAATAAGAAAATAGTAATAGTAAGAAAAATGCAGAACACTTCACTTCCAATTCAAATTAGATCTGTTCCTCAGCCTGTCAGGCCATCTCTAACACTTCTTGCTAGATTGAGAATAAAAGGAAACTATATAGCAGTCCCATCTCAGCAGAAAATAAGAATAAAACATCTTCTTCTGTCCAGTGGACAAGAGGCGAGAAGAGGTTCACAATGATGGTGCTGATTTCCAATCGACTGCTCCTTCATAAAGCATAAAACAGCTTACTTCAGGCTACGACAGTACAAATGAGAGCATATTTTTGAGTATAACTTTTTCCACATTGCATTCACTAGGGGGCATGAGCGACGTGTAAAGTTTGGGAAGCTGAGCGACTCATAGATCAAGTGCAGAAATGTATCCTATGAAGCCATAGCATGGGGAAATAGGGATGCTGAGGGTGCTGCCTCGGTGCTGCCTGATGAATCAAAATTTGTAAAATCCCCCCCCCCCCCAAATTAGTGCGCTATTTTATTTTTAACATTTTTATTTAACCTTTATTTAACTAGGAAGGTCAGTTAAGAACAAATTCTTATTTACAATGACAGTCTACACCGGCCAAACCCGGACAACGCTGGGCCGTGCGCCGCCCTATGGGACTCCCAATCACAGCCGGTTCTGATACAGCCTGTGATACACTAGGCCTGTATTACTACTGTATGAGCGGAGAAAAAAATCCCTCCCCCACTCACCATGTCAACACAGTTGTCTCGGTTTCACATTCCAATGATAAAACTGTGTGGGGGGGTGGTGCAATCTCAGAATGTGGGGGGGGGGACATGTCCAGCCCAGCCTTCTCGTAAGTTTTGAAGAACATAATGAGTAATTTCCTGTAGAAATCAAATTGTGATGATTGGTCATTTCTGGTGATTGTTTGTAGAATTTATGAAGAAAGTAACATGTAATTAAATACCTGAAAATTGTTTCTTTCAGAATTCTACAATCACCAAAAATTATCATTGTTTCTACATCAATCTCTCATCCAAGAAACCATCAAACAGACAAAATCAGTATTCACTGATGCAACGACAACATACTAGTGTACAAAGAGCAAAAGTAACATGACTGACCAGATCTGAGTGAAAGAACATCAGAATAAAGAGATTTAACGGCATGTTAACAACAAGAGTGATAAGGTCAGAATGACCTGTGTTGTGTGGAGAAGACATGTGATTCCATCCCTTATTGTACTACACATTGTTTTTTAACCCAACGTCTCGCACCTCGGTCAAACATTAGACGACCCACCCATGTTGCTATAAATGTCCCTCAGGACCCAAATGGATGAACCATCTATTGTAACCTAGTTGGAAAGGAAGTCCCCTCTGCTTATTCCCAAATGTGCCATTTTAGAAGGTCAAGGCTCTTTCCTATGCGTTTCCTTGTGGAGGGAAGCAGAGAAAGAAAAAAGGTGGAAGGATTCCGTGCATTGCTCCTGTTTGTTATGCATGCTCCCTGTTTGTGAGGAGGGAGGAGTGAGGGAGTCTGTTCCCATCCAGTCAGTCAGATAACTATCGGACACTCCTAGTCTCTCTGGCTCTTTAATTGACCAGTGATCCCCACTCTTTCTGACGGTGTTCTTGGCAAAGACATCTAGCACTGGGCACTGGATGCTGTTTCTGTTAGGAGGTTTTTTGATTAAAACAACAAATATACTTGAATTTTTTCATTGAATATGTCCCATCCTTATCATCTTTCTTACGACTCTAGCAGAGGATGGTTATGAGGTTCGTCCTGTAAAAGCTGTGTTCTTGTTAAAATAATAATATGCGTCAAGTTGATCAATTCGTGCCAGGGGTTTTCACAAACTACAGGAAAGGAATGGGGTATGTTACCATTAACCAACCTTGTTTTGTACTGGGAAAGGTTCTTATGTCAATACTGGCTTGCCAAAGTGACCGGTGTTTGACCATGTCCATAAAACTGCTGAGGTAAAGAAAAACCTGCACTGAGAATATGGTTAATTTGTTGGTCGAATGAAACTCCCCCAGAACGCACTGAGTTCGATCAGGCCAAGCCACAGTAACAAAAAAAATAGGAATTAAGGAGCACACAAACCATGATGAACAATTTTCAAAATATGTGCATTTAACATTGACCAGACATTATACGTTTACAGTAATTGATCTCTACTTCCTATTTACTGTACAAAGAATCCAGCCTAGGACATTTTCTGTGATTCTTCTTTGGCCCGAGATATGATTAAACTGCTACTTCTTGGTCAGGGCTTTCTAGAAAAATACATGATTATCTCAGTCAGCATTAGGGTTGCAAAATTCCAGGAATTGGAAATGCTTTTTGGAGGAATCCAGATTTCCCGCTTGGTCCCTCCTGATTTGGTTAATGATTCAACCGGGATTTCTCGAAAACAAGTACATTTTGATTAAGTCACAAGAATGTGCAACCCTACCCACCTGGATAACTAAAGGAGTTGAAAAATAGAATACAATTGGACCTTTTCACCTTTTTCACATTCTCCAGGTTCAGGGTTTATCATTAAAGTAGACAGTGATTATTCACATACACTGAACCACAAGTGCATTGTTAGTTTTAGTGCAGTTTGCGTTCATTTCAGGTATCATGGGAATAAACCAGTCCATCACCATAGACACGCCGACAGGTGAAGTCCGTAACCTTTAGTTTATTTTGCAGTGTAGGCCCAAATGTGTCAAAAGGGCGATTACTGGGTTTTCTCAGTAAAATTGATAAAATAATATATATATATATATATTTATTTTACGCTCTACAACAAAGCTTTCTTAGTGTAAAACAAGCTTTCTCTGCCCTTAACCATGTTCTGAACACCTCCAAAACAAAGGTCATGTGGTTTGGTAAGAAGAATGTCCCTCTCCCCACCGGTGTGATTACTACCTCTGAGGGTTTAGCACCTTATACAATTACTTGGGAGTATGGCTGGACGCAAGACCCACTGGTTGATGCTTATTTATAAAACCCTCTTAGGCCTCACTCCCCCCTATCTGAGATACCTACTACAGCCCTCAACCTCAATATACAACAACCGTTCTTCCAATCACATTCTGTTAAAGGTCCTCAAAGCATACACATCCCTGGGTCGCTCCTCTTTTCAGTTTGCTGCAGCTAGCGACTGGACCAAACTGCAAAAAACACTCAAACTGGACAGTCCATCTGTTCATTCAAAGACTCAATCATGAACACTCTTACTGACAGTTGTGGCTGCTTTGCGTGGTGTATTGTTGTCTCCACCATGTTGTATTGTTGTTTGTACTGTACCATGTTTTGTGCTGCTACCATGTTGTGCTGCCATGTTGTGTTGCTACCATGTTGTTGTCATCTTGTGTTGAAACCATGCTGTGTTACCATGTGTTGCTGACATGCTATGCTGTCTTAGGTCTCTCTTTATGTAGTGTTGTGGTTTCTCTCTTGTCGTGATGTGTGTTACGTCCTAAATTTGTATTTCATTTTTTATTTTTAATCCCAGCCCCCATCCCCGCAGGAGGCCTTTTGCTTTTTGGGTAGGCCGTCATTGTAAATAAGAATTTGTTCTTAACTGACTTGCCTAGTTTAAAAAACTTTAAATAAATAAAAACAAATATATACAGTATCAGCCAAAAGTTTGGCCACACCTACACATTCAAGGGTTTTTCTTTATTTTGACTATTTTCTACATTGTAGGATAATAGTGAAGACATCAAAACTATAAAATGACACATACATGTAGTCATGTAGTAACCAAAAAGGTGTTAAACTTATATTCTTCAAAGAAGCTACCCTTTGCATTGATGACAGCTTTGCATGCTCTTGGCATACTCTCAACCTGTAATGCTTTTCCAACAGTCTTAAAGGAGTTCCCACATATGCTGAGCACTTGTTGGCTGCTTTTCCTTCACTCTGCAGTCCAACTCATCCCAAACCATCTCAATTGGGTTGAGGTCGGGTGATTGTGTAGGCCAGGTCATCTGTTGCAGAACTCCATCACTCTCCTTCTTAGTCAAATAGCCCTCACACAGCCTGGAGGTGTGTTCGGTCATTGTCCTGTTCAAAGACAAATGATAGTCCCACTAAGTGCAAACCAGATGGGATGCAGCATCGCTGCAGAATGCTGTGGTAGCCATGCTGGTTAAGTGTGCTTTGAATTCTAAATAAATCACTGACAGTGTCACCAGCAAAGCACACCCACACCATCACACATGCTTCACGGTGGGGACCACACATGTGGAGATCATTCATTCCCCTACTCTGCGGTTCACAAAGACATGGCGATTGGAACCAGAAATCTCTCATTTAGACTCACCAGAACAAAGGACAGATTTCCACGGGTCTAATGTCCATTGCTCTGGTTTCTTGGCCCAAGCAAGTCTCTTCTTATTATTGGTGTCCTTTAGTAGTGGTTTCTTTGCAGCAATTAGACCTTGAAGGCCTGATTCACTCAGTCTCTTCTGAACAGTTGATGCTGAGATGTGTCTGTTACTTGAACTCTGTGAAGCATTTATTTGGGCTGCAATCTCGGAAGCTGGTAACTCTAATGAACTTGTCCTCTGCAGCAGAGGTAACTCTGGGTCTTCCTTTCCTGTTCTGGTCCTCATGAGAGCCAGTTTCATCACAGCGCTTGATGGTTTTTGCAACTGTACTTGAAGAAATGTTCAAAGTTCTTGAAATGTTCCGGATTGACTGACATTCATGTCTTAATGAAGGTTGTTTCTCTTTACTTATTTGAGCTGTTCTTGCCATAATATGACCTTGGTCTTTTACCAAATAGGGCTGTCTTCTGTATCCCACCCCTACCTTGTCACAGCACAACTGATTGGCTCAAATGCATTAAGAAGGAAAGAAATTCCATAAATTAACATTTAACAAGGCTTTTAACACCTGTTAATTGAAATGCCTACCAGGAAGCTACTTAAGAAGCTGGTAGAGATAATGCTAAGAGTGTGCAAAGCTGTCATCAAGGCAGCTTTGCACACTTTTTTGGTTACTACGTGATTACATATGTGTTATTTCATAATGTTGATGACTTCACTATTCCTATACAATGTAAAAAATAGTACAAATTAAGAAAACCCTTGAATGAGGGGTGTCCAAACTTTTGACTGGTACTATATATATGTATTGTGCACCGGATTTAAGTTCACCCCCCAACCACGTATACCAAAACATACATAAATGAAGGTCTTCATGTGTGGCCTCTTATGAATGTGAGGTATGCCCTGGTACCAGAAAGATAAACTGATATCTATATGAATTCTTACTTCAAAAACCAGTCGCTGGAACCACATGAAGCTGTCTGACTGATTGGCTGCTCTGAGTGTGATGAGTACAAGGCGGTCCGTCTTTCCTAAACTGACTAAAGGTTAAGATATATTCAACAACATTTAACAAAGCTTTGCTAAGTGTTTCTTCACCATTGAACAGTTTCCAGAATGTGACATTTTTTAATTCCATGAAAATAAAGACATAAATATCCTATATGTCTGATTGCTGATATGAGCATGATAAGTTCAAGGTCATTCATTACTAGAATGACTAAAGGGGAACGTTTATTCAACATTCAATAATATTTCAATTTTAACAGCAGAGTTTCGCTAAGCAACAGTTGTTTCTTTGCTATTGTACTGTATGTGCATATGACCCATAGGAATGTGATGTTTTATAACATGAAAATAAAGACAAACATATGGAATGTATTTTTGTAAGAAGATACCAAACTAGAGCCTGATTCGGATGGCCCGTTTGCTTTTCCTATTTTCTTCCATCAAGTCCAGTCTTACAATGACAGGATGCCGTGTTGAAACAACACTCCGCCAGTACACTTTCCATATTTTGAGTTCAGACTCAGTGTTATGTTAACGTTTATGCGAAAGCTTTTGTCAATAGTCATGTTTCCTTTAAGCCTCGTTTCCTCCATCATCCGTTTTCACCAGAACGCCACCACCCAAGCAGCTTGTTAACCACTTCTAAAGGAGAAGCAGCTCTATAGATGAACCGGCCTCTCTTTGAAATATGATAAGGAGCAATTGTCTTTACATAGACAATAATAGTGAGATGTCGCATGATGGATTACTATATTGCTGTGTTTCCCACCAGTCCCCACAGGAGGTTATAAGATGATTCTGTTAAAAGAAGTGCTACTCCATATATTTACATTTTTGACCAAAGACATGCTGAGCCGTTCAACCATCACAGAAGGAGAAATCAAGCCCTTACAGTATAACGTTATTCCCCATAATCTGCGATTATACACACATCTCTAAATCATACAGATTCTATAGACTAATTGCACCTAAACATTTGGGATCTAAACCATCTTGAATAAGTAAAATATTACATGTGCAGTACTTAAAGGGGAACTATGCAGTTCCAACAATAACAAACTGTTCAACCCCACCACTGAGGGATGGGGCTGGAGAAATGTAATCACTCTTAAACTCATGGACAAAGCAATGGATAAAAGGACTGACCATCCATGATAATATAATTACAGTTGTGACCATGTTTTTAGGCTACACTAAAATCAAATCAAATGTATTTATATAGCCCTTCTTACATCAGCTGATATATCAAAGTGCTGTACAGGATCCCAGCCTAAAACCCCAAACAGCAAGCAATGCAGGTGTAGAAGCACGGTGGCTAGGAAAAACTCCCTAGAAAGGCCAAAAACTAGGAAGAAACCTAGAGAGGAACCAGGCTATGAGGGGTGGCCGGGTGGAGATTATAACAGAACATGGCCAAGATGTTCAAATGTTCATAAATGACCAGCATGGTCAAATAATAATAATCACAGTAGTTGTCGAGGGTGCAACAAGTCAGCACCTCAGGAGTAAATGTCAGTTGGCTTTCATAGCCGATCATTGAGAGTATCTCTACCGCTCCTGCTGTCTCTAGAGAGTTGAAAACAGCAGGTCTGGGACAGGTAGCACGTCCGGTGAACAGGTCAGGGTTCCATAGCCGTATGCAAAACAGTTGAAACTGGAGCAGCAGCACGACCAGGTGGACTGGGGAAAGCAAGGAGTCATCATGCCAGGTAGTCCTGAGGCATGGTCCTAAGGCTCAGGTCCTCCGAGAGAGAGAAAGAGAGAATTAGAGAGAGCATCCTTAAATTCACACAGGACACTGGATAAGACAGGAGAAATACTCCAGATATAACAGACTATCCCTAGCCGCCCCGACACAAAATACTGCAGCATAAATACTGGCGGCAGAGACAGGAGGGGTCAGGAGACACTGTGGCCCCACCCGATGATACCCCCGGACAGGGCCCTACAGGCAGAATATAACTCCACCCACTTTGCCAAAGCACATCCCCCACACCACTAGAGGGATATCTTCAACAACCAACTTATCATCCTGAGACAAGGCCGAGCCCACGAAGATCTCCGCCACGGCACAACCCACGGACAGGAAGATCATGTCAGTGACTCAACCCACTCAAGTGACACACCCCTCCTAGGGACGGCATGGAAGAGCAACAGTAAGCCAGTGACTCAGCCCCTGTAATAGGGTTAGAGGCATTGAATCCCAGTGGAGAGAGGGGAACCGGCCAGGCAGAGACAGCAAGGGCGGTTCGTTGCTCCAGAGCCTTTCTGTTCACCTTCACACTCCTGGGCCAGACTACACTCAACCTACTGAAGAGATGAGTCTTCAGTAAAGACTTAAAGGTTGAGACCGAGTCTGCGTCTGCGTCTCTCACATGGGTAGGCAGACCATTCCATAAAAATGGAGCTCTATAGGGGAAAGCCCTGCCTCCAGCTGTTTGCTTAGAAATTATAGGGCCAATTAGGAGGCCTGCATCTTGTGACAGTAGCGTAGGTATGTACGGCAGGACCAAATCGGAAAGATATGTAGGAGCAAGCCCATGTAATGCTTTGTAGGTTAGCAGTAAAACCTTGAAATCAGCCCTTGCCTTAACAGGAAGCCAGTGTAGGGAGGCTAGCACTGGAGTAATATGATCAAAATGTTTTGTAAACTGAAGTTTATTTAGTGCTTTATCCGGGTAGCCGGAAAATAGAGCATTGCGGTAGTCTAACCTAGAAGTAACAAAAGCATGGATTCATTTTTCTGCATCATTTTTGGACAGAAATTTTCAGATTTTTGCAATGTTACGTAGATGGAAAAAAGCTGTCCTTGAAACGGTCCTGATATGTTCGTCAAAAGAGAGATCAGGGTCCAGAGTAACGACCAGGTCCTTCACAGTTTTATTTGAGACGACTGTACAACCATCAAGATTAATTGTCAAATTCAACAGAAGATCTCTTTGTTTCTTGGGACCTAGAACAAGCATCTCTGTTTTGTCCAAGTTTAAAAGTAGAAAGTTTGCAGCCATCCACTTCCTTATGTCTGAAAAACAGGCTTCTAGCAAGGGCAATTTTGGGGCTTCACCATGTTTCATTGAAATGTACAGCTGTTTGTCATCAGCATAGCAGTGAAAGTTAACATTATCTTTTCGAATGACATCCCCAAGAGGTAAAATATATAGTGAAAACAATAGTGGTCCTAAAACGGAACCTTGAGGAACACCGAAATGTACATTTGATTTGTCAGAGGACAAACCATTCACAGAGACAAATTGATATCTTTCCGACAGATAAGATCTAAACCAGGCCAGAGCTTGTCTGTGTTGACCAATTTGGGTTTACAATCTCTCCAAAAGAATGTGGCGATCAAAAGCAGCATTAAGGTCTAGGAGCACAAGGACAGATGCAGAGCCTCGGTCTGACGCCATTAAAAGGTAATTTACCACCTTCACAAGTGCAGTCTCAGTGCTATGATGGGGTCTAAATCCAGACTGAAGCATTTCGTATACATTGTTTGTCTTCAGAAAGGCAGTGAGTTGCTGCGCAACAGCTTTTTCTAACATTTTTGAGGGGAATGGAAGATTCGATATAGGCCAATAGCTGTTTTTTTTTTTTTTCTGGGTCAAGGTTTGGCTCTTTCAGGAAAGGCTTTATTACTGCCACTTTTGTGAGTTTGGTACACATCCGGTGGATAGAGAGCCATTTATTATGTTCAACATAGGAGGGCCAAGCACAGGAAGCAGCTCTTACAGTAGTTTAGTTGGAATAGGGTCCAGTATGCAGCTTGAAGGTTTAGAGGCCATGATTATTTTCATCATTGTGTCAAGAGATATAGTACTAAAACACTTGAGTGTCTCCCTTAATTAAACACTATACAGTGTTTAATTACATTTACACATTTTACAAACAAAGAGGTAAAATAAGCATATATTTTGTGGTCTGATGGGGTGAGACAGTTGAACTAAGCTCATGAGACATCTATACGTTATATTCATCAAGAACCAATGAGTATATACAATACATTTAAAAGTCAGGAAATTGATATAGCAACTGCAGATTGCCCCTTTAACTCTTTCAGTCATTGGCTAAATAAATATGCCCCTGATATTTCACTTCTCTAATGCATACATTTCTTTGTTTGCCTGGTTTGTTCTGGTGAATGGATGTTTGCTCAGACTGTACTTTAGTTAGAGAACTTTCCAGAGTTGTGTAGAAAGCTTGAGAAGCCCTTATCTGTCTTAAACACATTACAGAACCATGACATCTACTATAAGTACAGTGTGTTGACATGTCCACCTCATATGACACTGTCATAACCCTGTTGACTGCCAGAATGTCAACTGAATGTCAATTATTTTTTTTACTGATTTGTCTTTGTTTTCCAACTATCTCTTATAAATTAAAAGCACTCGCACATCTGAGGGTTGCTTTAGCCGGGAGGTGCTTCAGAAATATGTATATGTCATTCCAACCCTACAGTCTCTGGCTGGTGACATGATACACATGAACAGTCACACTTTATATTAATTAATTAACACATTTTTTTTAAAATTCAAATCACGTTTTATTGGTCACATACACATATTTAGCAGATGTTATTACGGGTGTATCGAAATGCTTATCTTCCTAGCTCCAACAGTGCACTAGTAACAATTCAAAACAATACACACAAATCCAAAAGTAAAATAATGGAATTAAGAAATGTATAAATATTTGGACGAGCAATGTCGGAGTGGCATTGACTAAAATACAGTAGAATAGAATACATAATATAATATGTAGTAACCAAAAAAAGTATTAAACAAATCCAAATATATTTTAGATTCTTTAAAGTAGCCGCCCTTTGCCTTGATGACAGCTTTGCACTCTTGGCATTCTCTCAACCAGCTTCATGAGGTAGTCACCTGGAATGCATTTCAATTAACAGATGTGCCTTGTTAAAAGTTTGCTGTGGAATTTCTTTACTTCTTAATGTGTTTGAGCCAATCAATTGTGTTGTGACAAGGTAGGGGTGGTATACAGAAGATAGCCCTATTTGGTAAAAAACCAAGTCCATATTATGTCAAGAACAGCTCAAATAAGCAAAGAGAAACAACAGTCCATCATTACTTTAAGACATGAAGGTCAGTCAGTCCTTATTCCCCAGAATATTGTTTTTTATTTTGTATTTGTTTATTGTTTGTAATAAATGTGCAAACATTTACTTTGTCATTATGGGGCATTGTGTGTAGATTGATAAGGACATGTTTTTACTTAATCCAATTTAGAATAAGGCTGTAACATATCAAAATGTGGAAAAAGTCAGGGGGTCTGAATACATTTCCGAATGCAATGTATGTGTGATGGGATGTATTGACATTATAGACAGTATATTGATAGATTAAATAGTATATCTGAAACACATGTGGATAGAATAGTGTATGTACAGAAATAGTTGAAGAGGTTGGCCTTGACTAGAATACAGTTCATACAGTACATTTGAAATGGGTAAAACTGTATGTAAACATTATTAAAGTGACCAGTGTTCCATTATTAAAGTGGTCAGTGATTCCGTGTCTATGTAAATAAAGTAGCAGCCTCTAAGGTTCAGGGTTGAGTAACTGAGTGGTAGCTGGCTAGTGATGGCTATTTAATAGTCTGATGGCCTTGAGATAGTAGCTGTTTTTCAGTCTCTGTCCCAGCTTTGATGCACCTGCACTGACCTCGCCTTCTGGATGATAGCGCTGTGAACAGGCCGTGGCTCGGCTGGTTGATGTCCTTGATGATCTTTTTGACATTCCTGTGACATCGGGTGCTGTAGGTGTCCTAGAGGGCAGGCAGTGTATTTACATGCAACATGTCAATTAAATGATACTTCCATGATAGCCCAACCAATTGTGCTATTTTGTGGGGGTTTTTGCGTTATTTGTAACTTATTTTGTACATAATGTTTCTGCAGCCATATCTAACGGCAAAAGAAGAGCTTCTGAATATCAGGACAACGATCACTCACCTCGGATTAGACAAAGATTTTTTCTTCAACAAGCAAGACGCACAGGTCATTCTCCAAACATCCGACAGGGCCAACATCCCCGTTATTTGCAAGAGGAAGCGACGCAGGTACAGAGGACAAAGAGCCGGATGCCTGGTCATGACCCGGAGAAGGCGAGTGGAAAAGCTGCCGTTACCATCAATATTACTCGCCAACATGCAATCATTAGACAATAAATTAGATGAGGTACGATCACGAATATCCTACCAACGGGACATCTGTAATATCTGTAATATCCCATGTTTCACGGAATTGTGGCTGAATGAAGACATGACTATTCAACTAGCGGAATATATGCTGCACCGGCAAGATAGAACAGCACAGGGTGGGGGGGTCTGTGCATATTTGTAAACAAAAGCTGGTGCACGAAACCTAAGGAAGTCTCTAGATTTTGCTCGCCTGAAGTAGAGCATATTGTGATATACTGCAAGCCACATTACTTGCCTAGAGATTTTTCAGATATACTTTTCATGGCTGTTTATTTACCACCACAGACAGACGCTGGCACTAAGACCGCACTCAGTCAGCTGTATAAGGAAATAAGCAAACAGGAAACCACTCACCCAGAGGTGGCGCTCCTAGTGGCCGGAGACTTTAATGCAGAGAAACTTAAAACAGTTCTACCAAATTTCCATCAACATGTTAAATGTGCAACCAGAGGGAAAATAATTCTAGATCACCTGTACTCCACACACAGAGACGTGAACAAAGCTCTCCCTCGCCCTCCATTTGGTAAATCCGACCACAACTCTATCCTCCTGATTCCTGCTTACAAGCAAAAATTAAAGTAGGAAGCACCAGTGACTCAGTCTATAAAAAAGTGGTCAGATGAAGCAGATGCTAAACTACAGGACTGTTTTGTTATCACAGACTGGAACATGGCAGGTGTCTTCACTGACATTTTCAACATTTTCAATATGTCCCTGCCTTTGTGATACGTTGCTTAGTGATACGTTGATAGATACTTTTAGTGGGTCTGTGTTTTGAAAGGGGATTACAGACATAGAATCTTAGTTTGAGACAGTTTGCTACAGCAGGAAAATAATCCTGCGGCAACGGGAAATGTGAATTATCATGGAGATTATAATTAATGGACATTTTTGTAGGGGTTGATTCATTTTTGGGAAATGTTTTCATAAAATCAAGTCTGAAATTTTAAACTGGAAATTAAAAAACTACAGAAGCCTTTTTATACCTCAAATACTCTACAAATTTCAGGAATGTTCTCCTGCAACATAGTGATCAAATTAAGATCCTACAACTGTATGTAGCAGCAGCTGGAGACATGATATCTAGATGATGGATGTTATCTGGTAGAGTATAGGAACATCTGTGGCTAGGTTGAAGATACAAAATTTAAATTTAGGTTCAACTTGGAAATGTTAGTATTTTAAAAGGTTTCTAAAAGGCTTGTCAGTCCATCAATCATTATGTCTTTATATTATGGTGCACATGTTGAACATATTTACAGTAATGCTCTAGTCTTACTTTTCAAGTAGGTCAAGCATTTGTCAAGCATGTGTGTGTTACCAATAAAGCATTTACTTGTATTAAACTACAGAAATAAGATAGATACATTTTCAACTGAATAAAAATCTAAAGATAATATGTATCAATCATATGTATGATTGACTGCAACCAGGTTTATTTGATTTTCCTATCCTATCCCAACATGCAGCAGAATACATAGATAGATGTGTTTTATTATCAACCACCATATAGGTGCAGTGAAATGTGTTTTTTTTACGGGGTCAGACATAGCAGTACGGCACCCCTGGAGCAAATAAGGGTTAAGTACCTTGCTCAAGGGCACATCGTCAGATTTTTCACCTTGTCGACTCAGGTTTTTGAACTAGCAACCTTTAGGTTACTGGCCCAACATTCTAACTGGTAGGCTACCTGCCTCCCATAGCTTGTGTGGCTATAGATCCTCTTTACATTAAGCAGGACATGTATTAATATGTTATGATCATCTGGTCCTGATTTCCAGATGTTGCTCTGAACTCCAAATTGCATTACCAATAAGATAGATTATGCTACGCCGGAGGGAAATTCCTAAAACCTTGAGATAATATACCGTTGAAAGGAGACACTAATTCAGAAATGTGATACAGTATATCAGATTTTTGGCTCAGAAGAGTATTCCCCCCTCCTGCAAAACTGTCAAAATATTTGTCCATATGGGTATAAATTATATCTATCATGCATTAAAGATTTCTCTAAATGGAATATGTGGGGTGTGAGGTACGTAATGCTAGCTCTACAATAGTATCTGCCAATGATAACAATTCTGAACAGAGTTAGAGGTGCTATGTTCGCTGAGACTAAATCAAGACGAATTTGCTTGGTGACAGATTTGGCAGACAATTATGGAGATGGCACCACATAGATACCTCCCTGACCCAATTGATAAAGGTGTCAACAAAAATCAGTTGAGGGTGGTTTAAAATATGAATTTCTAATTTCTTTGACCATATGGAGCTCTCTGTGTGGATATCCCTGATGGGGTACTTTGTCTTTTTGGCCAAAGAGCTTGTAAGAGGAGAGAGAGACGTTTACTCTGCATCACAGTGTCCCCAGGCCCAGGGACTGATTGATAAACGCAGACAGACAAACACACAGACGGAGGGACCGTGTGGGCGTGCATGACTTTCTTCAGGTTTGTTGACGACACGGTGCTGGTAGGACTGATCACTGACGACGAATGAGGCATCCTATAGAGAGGAGGTCAGAGACCTGGCGGTGTGGTGCAAGGACAACAACCGCTGCCTCAACGTCAGTAAAATAAAGGAGCTGATTGTGGACTATAGGAAACGGAGGGCAGAATACTCCCCCAATCACATCGATGGAGCTGTAGTGAAGCAGGTCGAGAGCTTCATGTTCCTTGGTGTCCACATCACTAAGGAATTAACATGGTACACACGCCAACAGAGTCCTGTAATGCAGGACCTCTATACAAGGCGTGTGATGGGAGGAAGGCCCAAGAAATTGTCAAAGACTCCAGCCTCTCAAGTCATAGACTGTTCTCTCTGCTACCGCACGGCAAGCGGTATCAGTCCACAAAGTCTGGAACCAACAGGACCCTGAACAGCTTTTTCTCCCAAGCAATAAGACTGCTAAACAAGCCTGCTAAATTGCTACCCTGACCTGACTACCTGCATTGTCCCTTTTTGAACTATCTCCCCAGGACTGACTTCATGCACACACACTGGACTCTACCCACACACTCACACATAAATACACTGACAACCCAACACACACTGGACTCTACCCACACACTCACACATGCATACACTGACAACCCAACACACACTGGACTCTGCCCACACACTCACACATACATACATACACTGACAACCCAACACACACTGGACTCTGCCCACACACTCACACATACATACACTGACAACCCAACACACACTGGACTCTGCCCACACACTCACACATACATACACTGACAACCCAACACACACTGGACTCTGCCCACACACTCACACATACATACACTGACAACCCAACACACACTGGACTCTGCCCACACACTCACACATACATACACTGACAACCCAACACACACTGGACTCTGCCCACACACTCACACATACATACACTGACAACCCAACACACACTGGACTCTGCCCACACACTCACACATACATACACTGACAACCCAACATACACTGGACTCTGCCCACACACTCATACATACATACACTGACAACCCAACACACACTCACCACATACGCTGCTGCTACTGCTCCACATACAATGCTACTAATGATCAGCCTATTATCTATCCTGTTGCATATTCACTTTACCCCTGCCTATATGTACATAGCTACCTCAATTACCTCATACCCCTGTACATCAACTCGGTACTGTTACTCCCTGTATATAGCCATGTTATTACCTCATACCCCTGTACATCGACTCGGTATTGTTACTCCCTGTATATAGCCATGTTATTACCTCATACCCCTGTACATCGACTCGGTATTGTTACTCCCTGTATATAGCCATGTTATTTTTACTCATTGTTGTTATTTGTTATTCACTGTGTATTTATTCCTCGTGTCACTATTTCTATTGTTATGTATATGTTATATCTCTGCATTGTTGGGAAAGGCCGCCATAAGTAAGCAGTACACCTGTTGTTTATAAAGCGTGTGACAAATTACATTTGATTTAATTTGATTAGGGAGGGAGGGAGGGAGGCTGAGTAATGTTGTAGTGCTGCTTTCCAAGGAAGTGTTTGTGAAGTGAGTGTTGGCTTGACAGCGCTCCAGGTCTGTTTTGTGAGACAGTAGCTAGGCCCCCATTCAGGGCCAGGCAGCCAAACAGAACAGTGGCTCAGGGTGTCATTAGAGGGGGCCACTATAAAGAAGCTGCCATAGCAGCCACCATACAGAGACATTGTGCTGCAAGCTTACTAACCACCTCAATACCTCATTGTTAACCGTTTCATAAAGGTCTATTTATCCACACAGCTGTGGATGATATCACGATAAGGAGGATATGTATAGGATAATAATGTAATAGATAGATAGGCTTATAGTATTAATTCAGATTGACATTGTAATGTGTATTGTATATGTATAAAAACGGTTGAAACAGGCTAAGACTCTCTAAAAGGCTGTGCTCTGTTCTATTGCAAAGTTGTCAGTGGGTGGCATTAGCACAACCCATTGCCAAGTCGAGTGAAAGGGCAGGACTTTTACTATGCGCATGCACAACTCAACCATTCAATGGGTTTCATGTAGAAGGACACAGGGCTGGTACTAATGCTTGCCGAAGCCACCAAGAGAATTACCTTGGCACCAACTCTAGCAACTGTAGACCAAAATGCATTGAAGCTGTCTTTCGCTGCCATTATGGATTTGTTATAAGGTCAGTCAACGTAAAGCAGCTCTTTAAGGTACAACAAGTAGGTTTTTTATTGCAATGGTTCATTTAGGAAATTGAATCCTATTTTTTACTCTCAGTTTCCATATGAAAATATCCGTATGAGTTGTTACTTAACTTATCCATAAGAACACCTCCAGAAGTCCAGCGCTCATTCTACAGATTATATCCCTCAGGGCACTGACACAGCCTTACCTTGAGCTTACCTTACTGGAGCATATTCCCATGTCTCAGTACCAGTGAGTGATGTAGACCTGTTCTCACTTAAGGAAAAATACACACAATGAAAGGAAGCAGCTCCCAGATTGCTTCCTTCCTAACATAAGGAAAGGCAGTGATCACCAGAGGAGGGACACAGACATGAGTCTCTGTTTCCCTGTGGTGATGATCCGTGTGAGAAGATCCTGTACTTTCTCAGCCAACACCACCATCGGCGGTAGAGTCGAATACATCACATCGCCTTTTACTGAACAACTATTTCCCCCCAATCCACTCCCCCGACGATTACTCAGTAACCTTTCCAACACGGTCCTTCTCAGGATGTGCACTCTGTGTTCTTTGCTTTGTACTTCAGATTAATGAGGTGGTATTGGCTTCAGTAATGTAAACTACAGGTCACTGACAAAATAAAGTGTCTTAATAGGGCGTTGGGCCAACATGAGCACAAATAAATATATTTAAATATACTTAAATCATGCTTCATTAATATATTTTAATATGTTTAAATAGGTCTGTGATAAATTTAAATATAATTTAGTATATTTATCTAAATTGGAAGAATTTGAAATACATTTAATGCATTTAATGTGAATTTATTTGTATTTTATTAGCATTTAAGTATATTAAATACAATTAAAATTATCTAAATTGGGACACTTTTTTTTGTATATTCCTAGTATGCATATAGTATACTTAAAGACTGAAAAACAATTACTTTTAAAGTTATACACTTTTAATAAGTATATTGAAGGTTGATGATAGTATATTTATGGTATACTAAAAGACAAAAAAACTATTAATTTAAAGCACACTTTTAACAAGTGTATAGAAGGTTGACTATATTATATTTATAGTATACTAAAAGACTGAAATAAATATATGAATTTAAAGTAAACTTTTAATAAGTGTATTGAAGTGTAATGATAGCGTATTAAATGTATACTAGCTAAAAGACTGAAACTATTATTTTAAACTACATTTTTAATAAGTGTACTGAAGTGTGATGATATCATATTCATAGCATACTTCAAAAATACTAGAAAAGTACATCTCGTATTTAAAGTATATTATTTGATCATATATTTAAGTATACTTTAGTACACTTGTAAATATATTAAAATATACTATTTTAATGCTTGGGCAGCTTCAATGCACCTTGGCATAGATTCTACAAGTGTCTGGAACCCCATTGGAGAGATGCAACCCCATTCTTCAACGAGAAATTCCATAATCTTGTGTCTTGTGGATGGTGGTGGAAAACGCTGTCTCAGGCGCGGCTTCAGAATCTCCCATAAGTGTTAAATTGGGTTGAGATCTGGTGACTGAGACGGCCATGGCATCTGTTTTACATAGTTTTCATGCTCATTCAGTGACCACTCATGCCTTGTGGATGAGGGCATAGCCATGGTAGCCAAAATAATGGATTACCCTAAACCCGACGGGATGATCATTTCTCAATTAACTCAGAAACCATACCTGTATGGAGTATATGGACTATAAGTATTTGACCCCTTCTCAATCAGAAAGATTTATGGCTCCCAGGTGTCTTTTATACAGGTAACAGGCTGAGATTAGAAGCACACTCTTAAAGGGAGTGCTCCTAATCTCCGCTTGTTACCTGTATAAAAGACACCTGTCCACAGAAGCAATCAATCAGATTCCAAACTCTCCACCATGGCCAAGACCAAAGAGCTCTCCAAGGATGTCAGGGACAAGATTGTAGACGTACACAAGGCTGGAATGAGCTACAAGACCATCTCCAAGCAGCTTGGTGAGGAGGTGACAACAGTTGGTGCGATTATTGAAAGAAACACAAATGGAAGAAACACAAAAGAACTGTCAATATCCCTCGACATGGGGCTCCATGCAAGATCTCCCCTTGTAGAGTTGCAATGATCATGAGAATGGTGAGGAATCAGCCCAGAACTACACAGGAGGATCTTGTCAATGATCTCAAGGCAGTTGGGACCATAGTCACCAAGAAAACAATTGGTAACACACTACGCCGTGAAGGACTGAAATCCTGTAGCGCCCGCAAGGTCCCCCTACTCAAGAAAGCACATATACATGCCCGTCTGAAGTTTGCCAATGAACATCTGAATGATTCAGAGGACAACTGGTTGAAAGTGTTGTGGTCAGATGAGACCAAAATGGAGCTCTTTGGCATCAACTCAACTCGCCGTGTTTTGAGGAGGAGGAATGCTGCCTATGACCCCAAGAACACCATCCCCACCGTCAAACATGGAGGTGGAAACATTATGCTTTGGGGGAGTTTTTCTGCTAAGGGGACAGGACAATTTCATCGCATCAAAGGGACGATGGAAGGGGCCATGTACCGTCAAATCTTGGGTGGAACCTCCTTCCCTCAGCCAGGGCATTGAAGATGGGTCGTGGATGGGTATTCCAGCATGACAATGACCCAAACACACGGCCAAGGCAACAAAGGAGTGGCTCAAGAAGAAGCACATTAAGGTCCTGGAGTGGCCTAGCCAGTCTCCAGACCTTAATCCCATAGAAAATCTGTGGAGGGAGCTGAAGGTTCAAGTTGCCAAACATCAGCCTCGAAACCTTAATGACTTGGAGAAGATCCGCAAAGAGGAGTGGGACAAAATCCCTCCTGAGATGTGTGCAAACCTGGTGGCCAACTACAAGAAAAGTCTGACATCTGTGATTGCCAACAAGGGTTTTGCCACCAAGTACTAAGTCATGTTTTGCAGAAGGGTCAAATACTTATTTCCCTCATTAAATGCAAATCAATTTATAACATTTTTGACATGCATTTATCTGGATTTTGTTGTTGTTATTCTGTCTTTCACTGTTCAAATAAACCTACCATTAAAATTATTAGACTGATCATTTCTTTGTCAGTGGGCAAACATACAAAATCAGCAGGGGATCAAATACTTTTTTCCCTCACTGTAAACACCATCATTAAAATGTCATCCATTTTATCAATAGCTCAGATCTTTGAGAGTAACCGTCAACTGTGAAGTGCATGAGTAAATTGATTTAGAACACCAAGGTATTCATGGCCATTTTTATGAGATAGTGTAGAGCATGTGAGACTTTGTGACATTTGATGCAAGCGTTCCAAATTGCCTTTCACACTGTTTTCAGTTCGTCCATAGCTTTCCCATTGATCACAAGCCATAGGTGGTAGACATGTTTCATTGTCGGCCTTCCCAACACTCATCTAGTGTTTCTCTCTCCACATTGTTACAGTAGCTCCTGGACAGGGTGGCCACATCAAAGTGTTTGATCACCACCGAACACCTCACATCCAGCCATGGTTTCTAAGGAGGCTGTTCCTCATGGGCATGGGAAGGGAAGCCAATGGGCTCTCATATGGCTGGCGGCCTCCGTTCTCTGTGGGTGTATGGAAGGACACTATCTGCCAAGTCTCATAATATTATATGACTGCAGAGCGGATGGGGATGGTTTTAGGAAAAGGAGGGGATGCCAATTCCTTGAGATGAGTTTCAATATTACAACAATTTCCATGAGAAACCACAACCCTCATCTTAAACCAAATCCCTTGTGAGTCTGTACCTACTAAGGAATCCCAAATGTCTCTTTGCTTGTCTGACAAGCATTTTGAAGTGTGTCAATCCATATTCCTTTTTGTTGCAGATAAGAATCCTAACATTGTGTGGTTTTGTGTGGTTAGAGTATTCTGTCAGCTTGTGTGGCCATTAAAGAGAATTCTCTTGACTAAGAATCCATTCAATCTTAGAATCCAACTGATCGAGTTCCACTGTATCTGATGCTATGCTTCTCATAATGTCACAAATGCTTTACAATGTTTCATGCATGCATTTCTGTTTCTGTGAACGTTTTTCCCACAACTTTTTTTTCATAAACATGTTGTTTTTGACAACACATGAAAGAGTGTGTCAGAGTCGTGTGTGTGTATAGGTGGCAGGGAAGTCATGCGCAGGAGAATCAAACTGAGTGTAATGGAGTTATTTAATAACAACAGACGAAAACATAACTCCAACACCAAATGTAACAAATAAAACAAAGTGGGTACGAGGACCCGACGCGCACCAACACAACACTGAAATAACAAACAATCTCTGACAAAGACATGAGGGGAAACAGAGGGTTAAATACACAACAGGTAATGAATGGGATTGAAACCAGGTTTGTAGGAAGACAAGACAAAACCACTGGAAACTTAAAAATGGATCAATGATGGCTAGAAGACCGGTGACGTCAACCGCTGAGCACCGCCCGAACAAGGAGAGGCTTTGACTTCGGCAGAAGTAGTGACAGAGTGTGAAAACCATATGTTGAAAAGATATCATAGGATGGACGTTCAGGACAAATATTGTCCAGAAGATATCTAAACACATGTAGAAACACGTGTGGATCATATTTCCTTCACCGGTAGCCTATACTGTTGTAGAGCAGGGAGTTGAGGAGATACATTGTGGGAGAAACATGTGGTTTTTGACAACACATGAGGAGTGTGAATGCCATATACACTATTGAAGAAATGTTCAGGGAAATATTTTCCAGAAGTTATCTAAACACATAGTGTGGAAGCTCCTTCCGTCTGAAGGAGCCCGTAGAATCCCACTGGGCAAAAACTGGTTGAACCAATGTTGTTTCCACAACATTTCAATTAAAAAAAAATCGATGCGATGACATTGAATCAATGTGAAAAACTGATTGAATTTGCAAAAAGTCATAAACATAAGGGCATTTAGTCTTTTCCTCCCAACTTTTAACATAAATCCAATGACATGGTGAAATTTTTTGTTGATTTCACATTGAATTCATGTTAGTTGACAAGTCAACCAAATGTAAATCAAATCTAGACATTGAACTGACATCTGGGCCCAATGGGATTGGTTGTAGAATGGGATGGAACAGGGAAAAATTAAATAGGGAGTCCCATACAAAGACCACTGTTGTCAGAAAGATGTGCCCGGTGTGAAAAGTTATTTTTACCCTGGGAACTCTATGGGATTTAATTGACAGCCCCTTGGCCCTGGGTGTGCTTCCGAGCAGAAATCCAGAGTTTCTTTGTGTAATCAGAAGCAACAAAAAAAAGAGAACCTCTGTGCTCAACTATTGTTGTCTTTCCTGTCTCACTATCTACTCTAGGAAATCAAAGCCAGTGTCAGAGGAGCATGTACAAGAGGAGGCCAAGGTTGGGACTACTGGGATCAGTGTATTCCTCTTTGATTAAAGCATTAACGTGTGCGGTGACGAAAGAGGATGTGTAAGACATATACTGGATGACGTTTGGGAATGTATTATTAGCAGTTAGACAATGAGGAGTCAAGTTTTATGGCTGTTAAGTGACCTCTGTCTCTGGTGTGGCCATGTTGTTTCCCTTGTCATTCTGTCAACACATTTAGTACACGCATGTGACAGAGGGAATTAGCCATCAACGTTACGCATGACATGCCCATGGAGACATACAGTATGTTGCTATACAATACATTCTCACACAAACACATGTTTTTTTTACTCTTGATTGCATACCTTTTGATATAAATTCTTTCCAGAAATAGTCTGACAGGATTTATTTGATAGACAAGTAATTAACCCAAAGTGTTATGAGGAGATATTTCCTCCATATAATGTGCTTTTGGCAATCCTATCTATTCTAACTTCAGAAGAAGAAAATACATATACAGTGCCTTGCGAAAGTATTCGGCCCCCTTGAACTTTGCGACCTTTTGCCACATTTCAGGCTTCAAACATAAAGATATAAAACTGTATTTTTTTGTGAAGAATCCACAACAAGTGGGACACAATCATGAAGTGGAACGACATTTATTGGATATTTCAAACTTTTTTAACAAACCAAAAACTGAAAAATTGGGCGTGCAAAGTTATTCAGCCCCTTTACTTTCAGTGCAGCAAACTCTCTCCAGAAGTTCAGTGAGGATCTCTGAATGATCCAATGTTGACCTAAATGACTAATGATGATAAATACAATCCACCTGTGTGTAATCAAGTCTCCGTATAAATGCACCTGCACTGTGATAGTCTCAGAGGTCCGTTAAAAGCGCAGAGAGCATCATGAAGAACAAGGAACACACCAGGCAGGTCCGAGATACTGTTGTGAAGAAGTTTAAAGCCGGATTTGGATACAAAAAAAATTCCCAAGCTTTAAACATCCCAAGGAGCACTGTGCAAGCGATAATATTGAAATGGAAGGAGTATCAGACCACTGCAAATCTACCAAGACCTGGCCGTCCCTCTAAACTTTCAGCTCATACAAGGAGAAGACTGATCAGAGATGCAGCCAAGAGGCCCATGATCACTCTGGATGAACTGCAGAGATCTACAGCTGAGGTGGGAGACTCTGTCCATAGGACAACAATCAGTCGTATATTGCACAAATCTGGCCTTTATGGAAGAGTGGCAAGAAGAAAGCCATTTCTTAAAGATATCCATAAAAAGTGTCATTTAAAGTTTGCCACAAGCCACCTGGGAGACACACCAAACATGTGGAAGAAGGTGCTCTGGTCAGATGAAACCAAAATTGAACTTTTTGGCAACAATGCAAGACGTTATGTTTGGCGTAAAAGCAACACAGCTCATCACCCTGAACACACCATCCCCACTGTCAAACATGGTGGTGGCAGCATCATGGTTTGGGCCTGCTTTTCTTCAGCAGGGACAGGGAAGATGGTTAAAATTGATGGGAAGATGGATGGAGCCAAATACAGGACCATTCTGGAAGAAAACCTGATGGAGTCTGCAAAAGACCTGAGACTGGGACGGAGATTTGTCTTCCAACAAGACAATGATCCAAAACATAAAGCAAAATCTACAATGGAATGGTTCAAAAATAAACATATCCAGGTGTTAGAATGGCCAAGTCAAAGTCCAGACCTGAATCCAATCGAGAATCTGTGGAAAGAACTGAAAACTGCTGTTCACAAATGCTCTTCATCCAACCTCACTGAGCTCGAGCTGTTTTGCAAGGAGGAATGGGAAAAAATGTCAGTCTCTCGATGTACAAAACTGATAGAGACATACCCCAAGCGACTTACAGCTGTAATCGCAGCAAAAGGTGGCGCTAAAAAGTATTAACTTAAGGGGGCTGAATAATTTTGCACGCCCAATTTTTCAGTTTTTGATTTGTTAAAAAAGTTTGAAATATCCAATAAATGTCGTTCCACTTCATGATTGTGTCCCACTTGTTGTTGATTCTTCACAAAAAAAATACAGTTTTATATCTTTATGTTTGAAGCCTGAATTGTGGCAAAAGGTCGCAAAGTTCAAGGGGGCCGAATACTTTCGCAAGGCACTGCATGTGCATAGGGCAGAAGCCTCTAAGGTGCAGAGATGAGTAACTGGGAGGTAGCCGGCTAGTGGCAGTGACTAAGTTCAGGCCATCTTTCCGTTTTCAGAGATAACTATGATGACACATCAAATGTCTGATGGATCCTTTTTTTCTTCTTCTAATGCATCTTAAAGGGAAAGTAATCCAAAATGTACTGAACGTAAATCAGATTCCGTTTTTCTGAGTTTGGCTAATCCAAAAGTTCCGTTACTGATTACAATTTTGGACAGGTAACTACCGACTGGGTCCACCATGTCATTTCAACGTGAACATTTTGGTAATATTTGGTTGAAATGTTGATCAATGACATTTTTTATCTTTATTCACCCACTTAAAAAAAAACGAGAAGTTTGTTGAATTCACAATGTGTTATCACTGTGCTTTCAGTCATCTAAAAGCACAACCAAATTCCAATGGAAAAACAATGTCTAATTTTTGGTTTGTCATCTAAATATGTTATCACTGCGCTTTCAACCATTTAAAAGCACAACACATTTCAAATGGGAAACAACTTCAGATTTGTATTTATTTATACAACCACTTAATGTGTTATTACTTCATGATTGTGTCCCACTTGTTGTTGATTCTTCACAAAAAAATACAGTTTTATATCTTTATGTTTGAAGCCTGAAATGTGGCAAAAGGTCGCAAAGTTCAAGGGGGCCGAATACTTTCGCAAGGCACTGTATATACTGTACTCGATACCATCTACTGCATATTGCCTATGCCATTCTGTACCCTCACTCATTCATGTATCTTTATGTACATATACTTCATCCCTTTACACTTGTGTGAATAAGGTAGCTGTTGTGGAATTGTTAGGTTAGATTACTCGTTGGTTATTACTGCGTTGTCGGAACTAGAAGCACAAGCATTTCGCTACACTCGCATAAACATCTGCTAACCATGTGTATGTGACAAATAAAATTTTATTTTAAATGGCTTAAGGACAACAAAGTCAAGGCATTGGAGTGGCCATCACAAAGCCCTGACCTCAATCCTATAGAAAATGTGTGGGCAGAACTGAAAAAACATGTGCAAGCAAAGAGGCCTACAAACCTGACTCAGTTACACCAGCTCTGTCAGGAGGAATGGGCAAAATTCAACCAACTTATTGTGGGACGCTTGTGGAATACTACTTGAAACGTTTGACCCAAGTTAAACAATTTAAAGGCAATGCTACCAAATACTAATTGAGTGTATGTAAACTTCTGACCCACTGGGAATGTGATGAAAGAAATAACAACTGAAATAAATAATTCTCTCTACTATTATTCTGACATTTAACAATCTTAAAATCAAGTGGTAATCCAACAACAGGAGTGATGGTTGTGATGGGCCTCTGTACGCCTATTTAGATATTCCATGAAAAACCAGCCGTTTCCAGCTACTATAGTCATTTACAACATTAACAATGTCTACACTGTATTTCTGATCAATTTGATGTTATTTTAATGGATAGAAAATGTGCTTTTCTTTCAAAAACAATACATTTCTAAATTACCCCAAACCTTTGAACGGTAGTGTATATGTGCAAAATGCCATTGCTTATCTGATATGGAATGTTCATATCCTGCATATTTGACTGTGATTGTCTCACCTAGCTATTTTTAAGATCCACTAACTGTAAGTCGCTCTGGATAAGAGCATCTGTTAAATGACTAAAATGTCAAATGTAAATCAAATTTAACTTTGTTTGTCACATTCGCCAAATACAACAAGTGTAGACCTTACCGTGAAATGCTTCCTTACAAGCCCTTAACCAACAGTGCAGTTCAAGAAGAGTTAAGAAAATATTTACCAAATAAAGTAAAAAATAATAAAACACAATAACAATAACACAATAACATAACAATAACGAGGCTATTTACACGGGTTACTGGTACCAATTCAGTGTGCGGGGGTAGAGGTTAGAGGTCATTTGTATATGTAGGTAGGAGTGAAGTGACTATGCATAGATAATAAACACCGAGTAGCAGCAGTGTACAAAACAATCTTTTACATACAGTTCTCATATTACTGTATTATTCAACAAACAAAAAAAAAACATTGATGTCACAAATGTACCATTTGTACAGTTCTTTATAAAAAATGTAGTTACATTTGGATGTGTAAAACCTAGCAGTACTACTTATTTCTCTAAGAGTGAGGCAGATATATAGCTTTTGCTAAAAAAAACCATTACTTTAAACAAATACATGTCTGTCATTAAACAACCTCATGTGCCATGAAAAAGCATATCCATCTCATTCAGAAGTTACTTAAACAACAAAAGCTTATTTACCAACATTTTTGAAAATGCATATATAGCGTTTTGGAAATAAACTCTTCAAATTGTCTCTGCTTCTAATATTGTCAAATGCCAAGACACCACCTCTGCCTCACTCCAGTCAGAATGATCACTATAAATAACCCTAAGTGGTGCTCTGTTAAATTAAGGAGAATTAGGTTGGAGCATGGCGCTCTCTATTCCATTGTAGGCAGACAAACAATCACCCCATACGGAAAAACCAAGTGACAACATGGGGATGCAAAATTTCAACGTGATAATATGAAACGCCAAAAAACACGTTTTCACATGTGGGACCTGACAGAGGGACCTGACAGAGGTGGTAACAGTAACACTACCCAGCACTCCATCCTGCATGGAGAACCTCACACACTTCATGCATAACAAAGGAGAGCTGAGATGGACCATAACTCCAGTTAGAACCGAAACTTAGAACTGAAACTTACCAGGGAAGCATGGAGTGTATGGTGCCTGGTTAATCGCAAGTAAATGTGAAATTGTATGTTTTTGCAGACAGACGAACGGATGGGCCAATACAGCAGATAGATCAGTGGAGGCTGCTGAGGGGAGGACGGCTCGCGATAATGGCTGGAATGGAGTCAATGGAATAGAGTGGCATCAACCACATGGAAACCTTGATGTGTTTGATACCATTCCACTGACTCCATTCCAGCCATTATTATGTCCTCCCCTCAGCAGCCTCCACTGAGATAGATGAATATGAAGATGGGCAGACCAATAAGACAATACCTATTTTACACTTATTTCATACTAAGACATTATGCAAAGGCAGGATAGAACAGACAGTTAATTATAGCAAACCTTTATCATTAGCCTTTTATTATTTTAAATAGTGTAGTTGTTTTTGTAATAGTGATATCAGGATCATAAAGGATCAAAAGAATGTTGGGCATCATTGAAACATAGCCTTGTATTAAATAGCATATCAGATCTTTTGGAAACTAACTTGACTGCCTCTTTGGTTAACTAATGTATATTTGTTGTGACTAAACTGCCACCAGTATTGTGAGGGGATGAAACACAGTGTATCGTTAGTATGACCTATCACATTCAGCTTTTACAGTATCAATTTATCTACATTTTGAAACAGAGCTTTCACAGCTCTAAACATTATTCTGCAGGAGTTTTTGTCAGCAACTTCACATCCTCAATTGACCTCCTTTATAATCCATCACAAATGTCTCTACAAGAGCCAGCCATTGACGTGACCAAGTCAGCCTGTGCTTCTACACTCTCTCCCACTGTGGATGGTTAGGTATTGAGGCCTCTTCGGTGCCAAGTCAGACGTGGGTTCAAATATTATGTGTTTTAATTACAAAACTTTGTCTGGGCTTGGTTGAGCTTGCCTGGCACAATCAAACTAATTTAATAGTCCAAAACGTCAAAGACTCCATCAAAACATTAACATATTTGAATTAAAACAAATACCATTTGAACCCAGGTCTACTTGGGTGATCTCATCGGTGAGTATATGCTTAAACATGATAGGGTTTCGCCAAGCTGAGAGGGAGAAGTCTGTATTGTTGGAGCAGTCGTCATGGCATCAAGGACCCCAGACCAAGCCTTTCAGACACATGGGATCCCCACTCCCCACTGTAGTGATTAAGAGACAAAGAGCCAAGGGCCACACATGACAATTGCGTAGGTCTAGGGCCCCAATATAAAACACCCAGCTGTGTCTGTTGTAAGACTTCCAGTCTGGAGGAGCCACACACGCCTGTAGGTATAAATCTCTAGAAAGTTCTGCTGTGTAAACACCGCCTGTCTTGAGCCAGATTGTAGTAGGGTGTGTTTATAAATGCAGCCTGGTCAAACCTTTTATTTGGCATGGCACCAAACCAACAGAATTACTTTTTAAGGAAATCAATCTGGATGAAAGGAATCCCTTATGTTATATGTGAAGTCCAAAAATGGTTGGTATTTTTTGTACAATTGAGTCAGAATGTTTATGGCTGTATATAAACAGTATCAAACAGACATGATTATATTTTACAAAGCTATTTATGATGAATGCAGATTTATCTTTGCTAATACAGTTAACTTCTGATTACATTTTTTTTTTACCTTTAGGCAAGTCAGTTAAGAACAAATTCTTATTTTCAATGATGGCCTAGGAACAGTGGGTTGAACTGCCTGTTCAGGAGCAGAACGACAGATTTGTACCTTGTCAGCTCGGGGGTTTGAACTTGCAACCTTTCGGTTACCAACACTCTAACCACTAGGCTACCCTGCCGCCCCATTGATTACATTTACAGTGGGTCCATGAGGACATAGAAAGAATAATAATATACTGTACATACAATATGAATACTGTATATCATTTAGTTTGAGCAACCTCACAAAATCAGAGGAAATCCCAAAATAAATAGCACTATAGCTCCCTAATTGCGTTCATCACATGGATGTCCGATAAGCAAAACACCATTTAAAAAGCATTAGGATTGTTAATACCTTCCTGTCCTGAACAGCCACAACAAACCCCTATAGCTAGGAGGATGTTTTGTAAACAAAATGGTAAGGGGAAACACCAGAAGGAAATCCTTTGGACATCAAATTGGTCTGTTCTGCAACACAATCTCTAAAGAAAACGCCATACCTGGCCATAGCTGCAGCAACATAGATATGGCATGGCTGGCTCGTTTGAAGACTGCAAGTTCAATTAAGAGTCGCAGCTCGCAGTTTAAGGCCATCCTTTAACCCCCTAGCTCGCCCCTAGCTCATCGCAAGCCTACTAGATGGTAATATAGCACCTGCATTGCCCCTAGCGGGAAGTACGAAATTGTCATGGAAATAAAATGACACATCATGCCATAGTTTTACAATTTCAAATCTGCCTAAAAGCGCCACACATGGTCTATTTTTCCAAATAAAGAGCATTTGACTATTTACTATTTTCCAAAATATAATGTGAGTTCAGTGAATAGCACTCGTCGCATCCATTTATATTTTTCTTTCGTTTTTATTGGTCCCACCCAGGGGTGTGAATGGGTTGAACCAGGCTCTGGAAGGTTTTTTAAGTGAATTCAAGGATTTTACATTGGTGAGTTCCCTGATTTACTTTTTGTATTTTCACTGCTGGTCCAGTATATCTGGTTCCTGACAGTTACATAAGTTTCAGTACTGTCTGGGTCAGCCCAGTCAGCACCCACAGGAACCCTCATTAAGAGCTAGTCCACGATTCTAATTTGGAACCTTTGAGGGAGACTGCTGGGTTCCAGCCATCTTATTAATGTGGTATCTATTAAATACCATCCTGTTTCCTATATTGTGCACTACTGTTAATGGGCTATGTTGAAAAGTAGTGCACTCTATAGGGAATAGGGTGCTATTTCTCTATCTGTGACTTCTGTACTCTTTGTGACATGTCAGCCCATTCTGACGTGAGGTATTTTTAGAGAGGTTTCTTTCTGCTTTTGTAATCAAGAGGATCTACTCTATTCATTCAGGTCTTTGGTCTCTGTCTCCTTTTTCACACTTGGAGCTAAAGTCCTGGGAGTGTGAAGCCACTGTGAAGAATTGCCGATCTTAGTCTTAAATTGTACTCTCTAAACACCATATTTTGAAGAAAATTCGTATTTTTGCCTTGCTTTTCTGTTTGTTTTTCTATTTGTTCAACTTGTTAAAAATGAGTCTTTAAAAGAAAATGTTGTTAATGACTGGACTCTTAGTAGATCACTATCTTTGCTTTGACACAAAAACTACTAGGGTGTTGCAGGAATTTCTCTTTGAGCACCAAATGCCTCCCACCAAAATTCTATGAACCAATTAGATAGGTTTGAGCAATTAGTAAAATTAGTTCCTCCACTGTCACAAAACGTTTCATGGGTCAGTAAGTGTCTCTGTTGCCTGTCTCACAGCCCCTAACCCCTCAACATGTAGGTTCAGCCATCAACAAAAACATCTATCCCACCAGTACTCAGATTATGGTTTGACACCACTTCCCTCGACAGTAACCTTTTTGAATAAAGTCTCAAAAATAGCATCCTGGTCAGCACGGATGGTTAGGTTACTTTCGAAATGTAATTCATTACAGTTACTACCCACTGGGCGCAAACTGGTTGAATCAACGTTGTTTCAACATAGATTTCATGTCACAATACATTTACAAATTATGTCAAAAATACATTGGATTTGAAAAAAGTCATTAAAGTAAACTGTTGTTTTGAGGGTGAAATTTAAACCCACTGGATTGTCATCATGGTAACCAATTTTCAACATAAACTCAGCAAAAAAAGAAACGTCCTCCCACTGTCAACTGCGTTTATTTTCAGCAAAGTTAAGATGTGTTCATATTTGTATGAACATAACAAGATTCAACAACTGAGACATAAACGGAACAAGTTCCACAGACATGTGACTAACAGAAATTGAATAATGTGTCCCTGGACAAAGGGGTGTCAAAATCAAAAGTAACAGTCAGTATCTGGTGTGGCCACCAGCTGCATTAAGTACTGCAGTGCATCTCCTCCTCATGGACTGCACCAGATTTGCCAGTTATTTCTGTGAGATGTTACCCCACTCTTCCACCAAGGCACCTGCAAGTTCCCGGACATTTCTGGGGGGAATGGCCCTAGCCCTTACCCTCCGATCAAACAGTTCCCAGACGTAGTCAATGGGATTGAGATCCGGGCTCTTCGCTGGCCATGGCAGAAAACTGACATTCCTGCCTTGCAGAAATCACGCACAGGACGAGCAGTATGGTTGGTGGCATTGTCATGCTGGAGGATCATGTCAGGATGAGCCTGCAGGAAGGGTACCACATGAGGGAGGAGGATGTCTTCTCTGTAACGCACAGCGTTGAGATTGCCTGCAATGACAACAAGCTCAGTCCGATGATGCTGTGACACACCGCCCCAGACCATGATGGACCCTCCACCTCCAAATTGATACCGCTCCGGAGTACAGGCCTCGGTGTCAACGCTCATTCCTTCGACGATAAACGCGAATCCGACCATCACCCCTGGTGAGACAAAACTGCGACTCGTCAGTGAAGAGCACTTTTTGCCAGTCCTGTCTGGTCCAGTGACGGTTAGTGCCCATAGGCGACGTTGTTGCAGGTGTTGTCTGGTGAGGACCTGCCTAACAACAGGCCTACAAGCCCTCAGTCCAGCGCCTCTCAGCCTATTGCGGACAGTCTGAGCACTGATGGAGGGATTGTGCATTCCTGGTGTAACTCGGGCAGTTGTTGTTGCCATCCTGTACCTGTGCCGCGGGTGTGATGTTGGGATATACCAATCCTATGCAGTTGTTACACGTGGTCTGCCACTGCGAGGACAATCAGCTGTCTGTCCTGTCTCCCTGTAGCGCTGTCTTATGCGTCTCACAGTACAGACATTACAATTTATTGCCCTGGCCACATCTGCAGTCCTCATGCCTCCTTGCAGCATTCCTAAGGCATGTTCACACAGATGAGCAGGGACTCTGGGCATCTTTCTTTTGGTGTTTTTCAGAGTCAGTAGAAAGGCCTCTTTAGTGGCCTAAGTTTTCATAACTGTGGCCTTAATTGCCTACCGTCTGTAAGCTGTTCCACAGGTGCATGTTCATTATGGTTCATTGAACAAACATGGGAAACAGTGTTTAAACCCTTTAAAATTAAGATATGTGAAGTTATTTGGATGTTTACAAATTATCTTTGAAAGACAGGGTCCTGAAAAGGGGACATTTCTTTTTTTGTTGATTTTATTTTATACAAGGTTTGTCTACGTTGGATTTGTACCTTTGAAACCATGTCAGATCGTCAATGTTATATTCGATATTAAAAACAAACAAACGATAGGATGGGCAGCACCTCCTACTGGAGAGTTGCTCTGTCTACAGCTATCCATTTTGTCTCTCATCCAGTTTTTATCAAGCCCTGCTTTGAAATTTGCCAATGACTACCAATATGCTCTCTTGAGAATGATTATTTCAGAGATCTGTTAATATCTAAATAGATTAGTTTTGGTTTAGATGGAGATGTGAATCCAACATTTCAATCATTAATTTGTAGACAAACTGGATATTGAATGTCTATATCAACATCAAAATTTGAAGGAGATGTATCTTCTGCTTGGGTCGTTCAATCTGTGCCACTGACTTAGTCTTTAATTCTAGTTTGTCTACAAATTAGTAAATTATACTGTAAATTTGATTCCTGTCTCCATCTCAACCAGAAATAAAGAATAGGATTAAGCCAGTGGCTCAGATTAAACTATTTAAGCATTAGATACGCTATCTCCTTTAAAAATAATTCAATGTTACTTTTGTAATACAGTAAATAGCCTAAAGTTAAGGCCATTTTACAAACTAATGTAATAGTATTTATTCAACCTTCAAATGAGTAAGACGGGTTACTGTTGCTAAATGTCTTATGTAATCATATAAAATGTGCATGTTCAAGATAGCATGCAAGGTCACAGGTCTGTGGAGATCTTCACAATTGCTATAATAATCTGTGCAGAATCTTGAACAGCATTGATCACTTGCACTATGTACTTTTAATGTAATCTCATCTGCAATTCAGGTCATTTAGTTGTGCTATTAGAAGACGCACAGTGATAACACATTAAGTGGTTGTATAAATAAATACAAATCTGAAGTTGTTTCCCATTTGAAATGTGTTGTGCTTTTAAATGGTTGAAAGCGCAGTGATAACATATTTAGATGACAAACCAAAAATTAGACATTGTTTTTCCATTGGAATTTGGTTGTGCTTTTAGATGACTGAAAGCACAGTGATAACACATTGTGAATTCAACAAACTTCTCGTTTTTTTTTAAGTGGGTGAATAAAGATAAAAAATGTCATTGATCAACATTTCAACCAAATATTACCAAAATGTTCACGTTGAAATGACATGGTGGACCCAGTCGGTAGTTACCTGTCCAAAATTGTAATCAGTAACGGAACTTTTGGATTAGCCAAACTCAGAAAAATGGAATCTGATTTACGTTCAGTACATTTTGGATTACTTTCCCTTTAAGATGCATTAGAAGAAGAAAAAAAAGATCCATCAGACATTTGGTGTGTCATCATAGTTATCTCTGAAAACGGAAAGATGGCCTGAACTTAGTCACTGCCACTAGCCGGCTACCTCCCAGTTACTCATCTCTGCACCTTAGAGGCTTCTGCCCTATGCACATGCAGTGCCTTGCGAAAGTATTCGGCCCCCTTGAACTTTGCGACCTTTTGCCACAATTCAGGCTTCAAACATAAAGATATAAAACTGTATTTTTTTGTGAAGAATCAACAACAAGTGGGACACAATCATGAAGTGGAACGACATTTATTGGATATTTCAAACTTTTTTAACAAATCAAAAACTGAAAAATTGGGCGTGCAAAATTATTCAGCCCCCTTAAGTTAATACTTTGTAGCGCCACCTTTTGCTGCGATTACAGCTGTAAGTCGCTTGGGGTGTGTCTCTATCAGTTTTGCACATCGAGAGACTGACATTTTTTCCCATTCCTCCTTGCAAAACAGCTCGAGCTCAGTGAGGTTGGATGGAGAGCATTTGTGAACAGCAGTTTTCAGTTCTTTCCACAGATTCTCGATTGGATTCAGGTCTGGACTTTGACTTGGCCATTCTAACACCTGGATATGTTTATTTTTGAACCATTCCATTGTAGATTTTGCTTTATGTTTTGGATCATTGTCTTGTTGGAAGACAAATCTCCGTCCCAGTCTCAGGTCTTTTGCAGACTCCATCAGGTTTTCTTCCAGAATGGTCCTGTATTTGGCTCCATCCATCTTCCCATCAATATGAACCATCTTCCCTGTCCCTGCTGAAGAAAAGGGGGCCGAATACTTTCGCAAGGCACTGTAGACATGGAACACTGGTCACTTTAATAATGTTTACATACAGTTTTACCCATTTCATATGTATAAACTGTATTCTAGTCAAGGCCATCCTATTCAACTATTGCTGTACATACACTATTCTATCCACATATTTTTCAGATATACTATATATTCTATCCATATATTGTCCATAATGTTTATACATCCCATCACACATACAGTGCATTCGGAAAGTATTCAGACCCCTTGACTTTTTCCACATTTTGTTGTGTTACAGCCTTATTCTAAATTGGATTAAGTAAAAACATGTCCTCATCAATCTACACACAATGCCCCATAATGACAAAGCAAATGTTTGCACATTTATTACAAATAATAAACCAATTACAAATAAAAAACAGTATTCTGGGGAATAAGGATTGACTGACCTTCATGTCTTAAAGTGATGATGGACTGTCATTTCTCTTTGCTTATTTGAGTTGTTCTTGCAATAATATGGATATTTAATAATAATAATATTTACCAAATAGGGATATATTCTGTATACCACCCCTACCTTGTCACAACACAATTGATTGGCTCAAGCCCATTAAGAAGGAAAGAAATTCCACAGCAAACTTTTAACATGGCACATCTGTTAATTGAAATACATTCCAGGTGACTACCTCATGAAGCTGGTTGAGAGAATGCCAAGAGTGTGCAAAGCTGTCATCAAGGCAGCGGGTGGCTACTTTGAAGAATCTAAAATAAAATGTTGATTTGTTTGGGGGGGGGGGGTATTTAATTGTTCTGATGTCTTCACTATTCTACGATGTAGAAATTAAAGAAAAACCCGTGTTCAGTGTGTGTGTATGTGTATATATAGATTGTATTGCTCATAGATTTCTATCAAATCATGTTGAATAGCATTTATCCAGATGGATTCCCAATGTATGTATTCCCTGAATCTCTCTTTTTTTCCCACTATGGGAACAAACTCACGTGCATGTCTTTAGAGTGCCATGTTAGGGACAGACTCTGTCCTCTTTGGAGGCTTTGCTGTGACCCAGTCACTGCTGAGTTAATGTGGAAATTCAATTATTGATGCTATTCACTGGTATAGAGACATCTTAACAGGTAAACATATCGAAGAAGCGCACACTATAATATTTGAAGATGGGACTTGGAAATATGTTCCAACAACACCATAGTTAGAAATCCCAAGCAACAAACCTTGTGGACACTCACCTTATACTGTAGTCATAAAGTCCTGCTACTGTAGATGTCTTTATGAATGGAGAAACAAAGTGCCTCCGAGTACAACTTCCCCTCTGTCCTACTACAGCCTGTTCTACACCACTACTTCTGAAAGTCCAGAGGGAGAAAAAAAGAAGTAAGTGCAGGGAGTATGGGAAACGAGAGGGATGGGAGGGAGGAAAAGAGGGAGAGGGAGACCAGTAAAAGAGTGAGGGAAAGGGGGGCGAAGAAGAAAAAAAGCCGTTTGGATTTCTCCCTTCCCTTTCACTTTTTAGAACCCGCCTCCCATCATTATCAGCAGCCTTATAAATGCAGCCTGTTGATGTTGTTTGGGAGTTCCACTGACACCACTCTACATTATCTCAGATAAGACCACCATACGTCCAGGCTGCAGCCAAGATGAGAGAGTTCAAGAGCAAGGCATTCTGGAGGGCTGTACTAGCCGAGCTTGTTGGGATGACCATGTTCATATTTCTCAGCATCTCAGCTGCTATTGGGAACTCAAACAACACCGCTCCTGACCAGGAGGTGAAGGTTTCTCTGACCTTTGGTCTGGCCATCGCCACTCTGGCCCAGAGTTTGGGCCACATCAGTGGAGCCCACCTGAACCCAGCTGTGACACTGGGCATGCTGGCCAGCTGCCAGATCAGCGTGTTCAAGGGGATGATGTACATAGTGGCTCAGATGCTGGGCTCTGCTCTGGCCAGTGCTATTGTCTACGGAACCCGGCCAGAGGCAAATACTGCACTGGGGGTCAATGCTGTGAGTGGCTCATTTTGGCTAATTTGTTTCAGAATGCAAATTTGAATATATATGGTTAATGTGTGTCCTTTTCAATTAGAAATGTTGGCTTTCAATTCCATTTTATGGGAAGTGTTTGAACTTTGTGTGCAATTTCTTGATAAATGTATATTGCATCTCATAGTTGTTGGCAAACAGTAATGAATGTGAACCTGCATGCACTGCATTGATAAAATAGTTGATTGAACTTAGTTTAATTTAGTTCGACTCAATGATTTTTGAAGGGACTCAAATGGGATGTCATTCATGTTTGATTAGAGTGAGCTTGAATGCCCCGGCTGCAAACTATTGACTAACAGAATAATGTCATGTTTTTTTATGACCACACTAACTCATATTAAGCATAGGTGCTTCTGCTGTTCTCTAGTGAATATAGGATGTACAGCTGCATGGTAGTTACTTTCCCATGCCATAAAAAACCCTCACATGCCTCCTATGGACACCAAGTTATATTGTCTTTTAAGCTGTTGATACAGAGGATCATCACATCTATTGCCATTAACGGAATTCTAAATGAAAGTTTGTAAGAATATGATCAATTATCAACGTCTTTCAATCATTTACAATTTCAATGAATGAATAAACTAAGACTTGCTCAGACTTTGACAAATTATAGTTAGACTATCAGCCTGCTGAAAGTTTACATTACATTTTAAATTATATTTTTTTCTCCTCACCCTGCACTTCACAAGGGAAGCCTTTGCTTTGCCAGCTATTTAGAATAGCACATAGTAGTTGAGAAAAACATCCATCACGCTGATGCACACTGACAAATTGTTTTTGTTTGTTTCCCCCTCTGCCCCCCTCCTTCCCCCTCGTAGCTAAATGGTGTCAGTGCCAGCCAAGGCGTTGGCATCGAGCTCCTGGCTACCTTCCAGCTGGTCCTGTGTGTCATAGCAGTAACTGATAAAAGGCGGCGTGATATCACCGGCTCTGCCCCCCTGGCCATCGGGCTCTCTGTCGCTCTGGGACACTTGGCAGCCGTAAGTTACTTATAGTAGTTTGTCAACAAGGTATCTCCTCTGACACATGCATCCAATTAACAAAACATGGATTTTGAATGTGTTATTGTGACAAATCACCATTGAATTAAAGCTTCATTTTACTCAGTGCAAATGTTAACTGTTGAATTTACCCCTCAGACCCTAGGCCTAATCCTATAACCATAAACTATTTATATTGATTTTACAACAGATTGTCTCATCCCTCATTTTGTCCTAAGATATTTATCTTGTTGTTGTGAACAGATCAGCTACACAGGCTGTGGTATCAACCCGGCCCGATCCTTTGGACCAGCTTTGATCATGAATGATTATACAAATCACTGGGTAAGTGGATATGGTGTGTTTGCAGGCACGTGTTTGCAGATTCCTTGCATTTAGTGTGACATCAATTCCATGACTAGTAAATTCAATAAACTTCTAAAATGATTACCAAAGCTGAGCTACTTTCAATAAAGTGGTTACTGAGTGACAGCGTCTCTATTGTTTTATTGTAAAAAAGCAAAGTTAAAGTTAACCCTGTAATATTTGTCTTCAATCTGCTCTTCCATTGATTCAATGATTGACTTCTTTGCACCATGGCAGGTGTACTGGGTGGGGCCAATGACTGGAGGTGTGGCAGCTGCTCTGGTCTATGACTTCCTCCTGTACCCCAAATCTGAGGACTTCCCTGAACGTATGAAGGTCCTTGTTAGTGGCCCGGTGGGAGACTATAATGTTAATGGTGAGGAGTCTGCAGCTGTGGAAATGTCATCAACAAAGTAGTGTTGTCATAGCAACACCATATAGTGTATAGGACTTTAGATTGTCTACCTACAGTACAGTCTACCTACAGTCTACCTACTCCTGTAAAGCATTGACATTTCCTTTAGAATGGCAGCAGTTGAATTGTTATTTCAAAATAATGATAAAGAATTTCAAATAAGAGGGGCATTTTTATTTTGTTGTGAAGTGTTAGGCCTGTTTCATTGAAAATCACACTACTGAACTGCCGATTTAGTAGACAAATTGTCACTTGACTATCACAGGAGGTTGGTGGCACCTTAATTGGGGAGGACGGGCTCGTGGTAATGGCTGGACCGAAATGAGTGGAATGGTATCAAATACATCAAACGAATGGTTTCCATGTGTTTGATACCATACCATTTTCTCTTTTCCAGCCATTATTATGAGTCGTCCTCCCCTCCGCAGCAGCTTCTACTGTTGAGTATTCACTTCAATTTCTAAACGTCTTTAACAAGAGTTGTTGGAACATCTTGCTCTTTGTTCAAATATTTCCCATATCAGTATTCTATATAGAGCTATTTGTTTTTGTATATTTTCTATGTACCTGTTTATGGAATAACTTTTTATTTCTTGATGTATATGTATTTCTGTGTGCACTCTTGAATTGTATTTCACTTTTGTACGTAAATAAAACACCAGATGTTAACAGACGTTTACTTTGGCAATATCCAGTCTCCACATCCAAACAGTACCCTTTTAATTTTTGGACTTAATTTTTGGACTTCAAAGCCAAACACTTTGGGGGCTCCCGAGTGGCGCAGCGGTCTAAGGCATTCCATCTCAGTGCTAGAGGTGTCACTACAGACCCTGGTTTGATTCCAGGCTGTATCACAACCAGCCATGTTTGGGCATCCCGTAGGGTGGCGCACAATTAGCCCAGTGTCATCCAGGTTAGCGTTTCGCTGGGGTAGAGGCTGTCATTGTAAATAAGAATTTGTTCTTAACTGACTTACAAAGTTAATTAAAAATGTGGCTAACACAATCTATTTCAGTTTATCTCAGAAGGTGGGGAGAGGGTAGCCTAGTGGTTAGAGTGGTGGACTTGTAACTGAAATGGTTGCAAGTTCAAATCCCTGAGCTGACATTTCCTTATCTAGAATTGCTGTTAACAGGCCAGGTTTTTTTCCCCTGGAATCCACTGTGTGCTTGAGCCAGTAAGTTTACAGAAAAAATATGAGTAACTTTTAACACACCCCAGTCTTATCTGCATTTTATGTGGTTACAAAAAGAAAAAGCAGGGAGTATTAGAGGCAATATGTGATTCAAAACACGATTAGAAACAAAAAGTAAAGTTTTTTGTTTCAGTTTTCTTCTTTGGGTAGGATGAACCGTAAATCAGAGGTGTGGGCATGACTGGTTTCTCATTCTGACCAACCTTTCTGATATGTCTGTTGTATGAAGTGAAGGATTAGGTTAGTTGTTATTGTCATGATTCAACAACCACATTTCCCTACACAGATTCACATCAATCAGTTTGACTTACTCAAAATAGAGTGAATAATTCAGAGTGAACAAAAACCATCTGATTTGTTGTAGGCTACAGAGTTCCCCATTCGTAATATCTGAGTCCCATAGTGACCAAAGCACAAATGTGTTGGTGGCTAGAGAGAGAATATAGTTGATCTTAGGTTATGGGAATTCATGCAAATTAATCACCACAACATGGTGTATTAACAGAAACCATTTTCTATGCATGTAATTATCTTTAATTGAACATTTATCAAAATGTAACAAAATAGATTGATTGCCCTGATCATGATAAATGTATTTCATAGGCACAGCAGATACATCAATTGACCTGCATTCCCATTTCAATTGGCTTGCTCCTCAATAGAAGGGGCCTATTAATTTGGGTTGAACATTCAGACCCTTGCAGCTAGAATGTAATTGTATAGAATGAATGGACACAACCCTCCATGGATAAGCATGTCCTTTCCATGCAACACTTTTCTATCTGCAACAATAGAGGAATGTTTCAGAAGGAAAACGAAAGAAAAGAGGGGGGGGAAATGTGATGTCTGTAGTCAATGCAATGGCCCTGTTCAAATCCTTTAAAAGTGCATCCTGCCTTCCGAGTGGCGCAGCGGTCTAAGGCACTGCATTGCAGTGCTAGAGGTGTCACTACAGACCAGGGTTTGAATCGGCCGCAACCGGGAGATCCATAAGGCAGCGCACATTTGGCCCAGTGTCGTCCGGGTTAGGGGAGTGTTTGGCTGGCCGGGAAGTCCTTGTCCCATCGCACCCTAGCTACTCCTGTGGCGGGCCGGGCACATGCACGCTTACTTCGGTCGCCAGTTGTACAGTGTTTCCTCCGACACATCGGTGTGCTAGCTTCCAGGTTAAGCAGGCAGTGCGACTTGGCAGGACCGTGTTTAGGTGAATGCATGGCCCTCGACCTTCGCCTCTTCTGAGTCCGTATGGGAGTTGTAGAGATGGGAGAAGACTAACTACCAATTAGGGAGAATAAGAGGTAAAAATAAAGTACATCCTTCATTCCTAATTTCAGTCATTAGAAATGACTGGACAGGTGAAAGCAATGTGCTGGAGCCGTTGTATTCACTTGCCCAAACATGTCATGTCTAATCAGTGATTACTTCAAATGGAGAAAATAAATATTCATTCTAACAGGCCTACTTAGGGCTCTATTCAATCCGCATCGCGGAAGTTCAGTTTTACAGCGTGATTGAAATTTAAAGGCAATGTTCCTGCTTTAGCGGAGACTGCATTCACGGTAAACGCTGTATACGTTGGCTCAATCGCAAATTGCCTTTACATTACTATTGCGGAATCTGTAACACTTCAGCTTTACAGATTGAATATATCCCCTATTGTGACATGGCTCTCAGCTGATTCAATCAAACCAGACAGTTGAAAAAGCATACCTGATTCAAGCCAAACTAATTACTCAAAATTCACTTTTGGGTAAGGTGCTAGTTGCGAGACTAAACCGTGTGAGGGTGTATGATACAAACTTGGCATAACAGCTTCATTTGTGCTCCATAATACCATTGACCTAGCGCCTATGCCAAGTTTATACTTGTTTTAAATTGAACTAGCAAAACCATGGTGGCAGCTCCCACATAAAGACTATAGTTTTACTATAGAATACTGCAGTATTATCCACAGACACAAAAAAACACTGTAGTAAATACTACAGAAATGTCTGCAAAAACAACACAGTAAAAGCTACAGTATTTTATTTGCATATACCCTGCCCATTCCCCTCCCCCATATCCCAATTTGTGCCACCAATAAGTATATACAGTGCCTTGCGAAAGTATTCGGCCCCCTTGAACTTTGCGACCTTTTGCCACATTTCAGGCTTCAAACATAAAGATATAAAACTGTATTTTTTTGTGAAGAATCAACAACAAGTGGGACACAATCATGAAGTGGAACGACATTTATTGGATATTTCAAACTTTTTTAACAAATCAAAAACTGAAAAATTGGGCGTGCAAAATTATTCAGCCCCTTTACTTTCAGTGCAGCAAACTCTCTCCAGAAGTTCAGTGAGGATCTCTGAATGATCCAATGTTGACCTAAATGACTAATGATGATAAATACAATCCACCTGTGTGTAATCAAGTCTCCGTATAAATGCACCTGCACTGTGATAGTCTCAGAGGTCCGTTAAAAGCGCAGAGAGCATCATGAAGAACAAGGAACACACCAGGCAGGTCCGAGATACTGTTGTGAAGAAGTTTAAAGCCGGATTTGGATACAAAAAGATTTCCCAAGCTTTAAACATCCCAAGGAGCACTGTGCAAGCGATAATATTGAAATGGAAGGAGTATCAGACCACTGCAAATCTACCAAGACCTGGCCGTCCCTCTAAACTTTCAGCTCATACAAGGAGAAGACTGATCAGAGATGCAGCCAAGAGGCCCATGATCACTCTGGATGAACTGCAGAGATCTACAGCTGAGGTGGGAGACTCTGTCCATAGGACAACAATCAGTCGTATATTGCACAAATCTGGCCTTTATGGAAGAGTGGCAAGAAGAAAGCCATTTCTTAAAGATATCCATAAAAAGTGTTGTTTAAAGTTTTCCACAAGCCACCTGGGAGACACACCAAACATGTGGAAGAAGGTGCTCTGGTCAGATGAAACCAAAATTGAACTTTTTGGCAACAATGCAAAACGTTATGTTTGGCGTAAAAGCAACACAGCTGAACACACCATCCCCACTGTCAAACATGGTGGTGGCAGCATCATGGTTTGGGCCTGCTTTTCTTCAGCAGGGACAGGGAAGATGGTTAAAATTGATGGGAAGATGGATGGAGCCAAATACAGGACCATTCTGGAAGAAAACCTGATGGAGTCTGCAAAAGACCTGAGACTGGGATGGAGATTTGTCTTCCAACAAGACAATGATCCAAAACATAAAGCAAAATCTACAATGGAATGGTTCAAAAATAAACATATCCAGGTGTTAGAATGGCCAAGTCAAAGTCCAGACCTGAATCCAATCGAGAATCTGTGGAAAGAACTGAAAACTGCTGTTCACAAATGCTCTCCATCCAACCTCACTGAGCTCGAGCTGTTTTGCAAGGAGGAATGGGAAAAAATGTCAGTCTCTCGATGTGCAAAACTGATAGAAACATACCCCAAGCGACTTACAGCTGTAATCGCAGCAAAAGGTGGCGCTACAAAGTATTAACTTAAGGGGGCTGAATAATTTTGCACGCCCAATTTTTCAGTTTTTGATTTGTTAAAAAAGTTTGAAATATCCAATAAATGTCGTTCCACTTCATGATTGTGTCCCACTTGTTGTTGATTCTTCACAAAAAAATACAGTTTTATATCTTTATGTTTGAAGCCTGAAATGTGGCAAAAGGTCGCAAAGTTCAAGTGGGGGGGAATACTTTCGCAAGGCACTGTACATATGTTGTGTTATCTACAGATTATAGAAAAGAGCAGAAGTGCTGAAATCTCTGTTCAGATACTCGTCCAACAAACCAACGCCTACCTACCTACGGTCTATGGAACATTTGCTCTTTTAGTATTTATCCAGTAGGTTTTCTCAAGGAGAAACTCCCAGTAATAGACACCAAAAATGGATATATCACATTATCTGGTGTACAATCTTAAACTAACCTGAACCCAGCTTGTCAGCTGCCAGTTCTGTGTCGTCAGTAGCCTACCATGAGTTGATCCAAAAATAATTTACATTATACACAAGTTAACTTGGGATTTAAATGCAAACAGAATTTCAAAGTTAATGGTGTCCTTTGTAGCATATGCCGCTCCAGCTCAGGTCACTGTACAGAAGTTGTCATGTACTGTCATGTTGTGTCTTGTCTCTGTCCTTTCCCTTCACCCTGTCTCCCTCTGCTGGTCGTTGTTAGGTTACCTTTTCTCCCCCGCTTTCCCCCAGCTGTTCCTTGTCTCCTCTAACTACCCATTCACCCCGTTTCCCACCTGTTCCCTTTTTCCCTCTGATTAGGTCCCTATATCTCTCTCTGTTTCTGTTCCTGTCCTTGTCGGATTCTTGTTTGTTGTGTTTCATGCCTGAGCCAGACTATCGTCATGTTTGCTGTAACCTTGTCCTGTCCTGTCGGAATCTGCCGGTCTATCTGAGCCTACCTATGTTTGGTTATTAAAGAAGCTCTGTTTAAGTTAGTTCGCTTTTGGGTCCTCATTCACTCACCATAACAGAAGAATCCGACCAAGAATGGACCCAGCGACTTCGGATCCTCTCCACTCAGCCGTCGGGATCCAGGGAGCGATGCTAGGCAGACACGAGCAGGAAGTGTCTGCTGCTCGACATGCCGTTGAGACCCTGGCCACCCAAGTCTCCAACCTCACAGAACAGGTTCACCATCTCCGCCTCGATCCACCGGCCACTTCCAGGGCTTTCGAATCTCCGGAGCCCAGAATCAATAACCCGCCGTGTTACTCTGGGGAGCCCACTGAATGCCGCTCGTTCCTCACCCAGTGTGATATTGTGTTTTCTCTCCAGCCCAACACTTACTCCAGGAGCACTGCTCGTGTCGCCTACGTCATATCTCTCCTTATTGGACGGGCTCGTGAGTGGGGCACGGCAATCTGGGAGGCAAGGGCTGAGTGTACTAACCAGTATCAGGACTTTAAGGAGGAGATGATACGGGTTTTTGATCGATCTGTTTTTGGGGAGGAGGCTTCCAGGGCCCTGTCTTCCCTATGTCAAGGCAATCGATCCATAACAGACTACTCTATTGAGTTTCGCACTCTTGCTGTCTCCAGTGGCTGGAACGAGCCGGCCTTGCTCGCTCGTCTTCTGGAGGGTTTCCGCGCAGAGGTAAAGGATGAGATTCTCTCCCGGGAGGTTCCTTCCAGCGTGGATTCCTTGATTGAACTCGCTATTCGCATTGAGCGATGGGTTGATCTTCGTCACCGAGCTCGTGGAAAGGAGCTCGCGCTCTCCGTCGCCTCCCTCTCCGCATCACTACCATCTTCCTCTGCCGGCTCGGGTGCTGAGCCCATGCAGCTGGGAGGTATCCGCATCTCGACTAAGGAGAGGGAACGGAGAATCACCAACCGCCTCTGTCTCTATTGCGGTTCCGCTGGTCATTTTGTCACTTCATGTCCAGTAAAAGGCCAGAGCTCGTCAGTAAGCGGAGGGCTACTGGTGAGCGCTACTACTCCTGTCTCTCCTTCAAGATCCTGCACTACCTTGTCGGTCCATCTACGCTGGACCGGTTCGTCAGCTTCCTGCAGTGCCTTAATAGACTCTGGGGCGGAGGGCTGTTTTATGGACGAGACCTGGGCTCGGGAACATGACATTCCTCTCAGACAGTTAAAGGAGCCCACGGCCTTGTTCGCCCTGGATGGTAGTCCTCTCCCCAGGATTCAGCGTGAGACGCTACCTTTAACCCTCACTGTTTCTGGTAATCATAGTGAAACCATTTCTTTTTTAATTTTTCGTTCACCTTTTACACCTGTTGTTTTGGGCCATCCCTGGCTAGTGTGTCATAATCCTTCCATTAATTGGTCTAGTAATTCTATCCTCTCCTGGAACGTCTCTTGTCATGTGAAATGTTTAATGTCTGCTATCCCTCCTGTTTCCTCTGTCTCTTCTTCACAGGAGGAGCCTGGTGATTTGACAGGGGTGCCGGAGGAATATCACGATCTGCGCACGGTGTTCAGTCGGTCCAGGGCCACCTCTCTTCCTCCACACCGGTCGTATGATTGTAGTATTGATCTCCTTCCGGGAACCACCCCCCCCCGGGGTAGACTATACTCTCTGTCGGCTCCCGAACGTAAGGCTCTCGAAGATTATTTGTCTGTAGCTCTTGACGCCGGTACCATAGTCCCCTCCTCCTCTCCCGCCGGAGCGGGGTTTTTTTTTGTCAAGAAGAAGGACGGGTCTCTGCGCCCCTGCATAGATTATCGAGGGCTGAATGACATAACAGTGAAGAATCGTTATCCGCTTCCTCTTATGTCTTCAGCCTTCGAGATCCTGCAGGGAGCCAGGTTTTTCACTAAGTTGGACCTTCGTAACGCTTACCATCTCGTGCGCATCAGGGAGGGGGACGAGTGGAAGACGGCGTTTAACACTCCGTTAGGGCACTTTGAATACCGGGTTCTTCCTTTCGGCCTCGCTAACGCTCCAGCTGTCTTTCAGGCATTAGTCAATGATGTCCTGAGAGACATGCTGAACATCTTTGTTTTCGTTTACCTTGACGATATCCTGATTTTTTCACCGTCACTCCAGATTCATGTTCAGCACGTTCGACGTGTCCTCCAGCGCCTTTTAGAGAATTGTCTTTTTGTGAAGGCTGAGAAGTGCACTTTTCATGCCTCCTCCGTCACATTTCTCGGTTCTGTTATTTCCGCTGAAGGCATTAAGATGGATCCCGCTAAGGTCCAAGCTGTCATTGATTGGCCCGTCCCTAAGTCACGCGTCGAGCTGCAGCGCTTTCTCGGCTTCGCGAACTTCTATCGTCGTTTCATCCGTAATTTCGGTCAGGTGGCAGCTCCTCTCACAGCCCTTACTTCTGTCAAGACGTGCTTTAAGTGGTCCGTTTCCGCCCAGGGAGCTTTTGATCTCCTCAAGAATCGTTTTACATCCGCTCCTATCCTTGTTACACCTGACGTCTCTAGACAGTTCGTTGTCGAGGTTGACGCGTCAGAGGTGGGCGTGGGAGCCATCCTTTCTCAGCGCTCCCTCTCTGACGACAAGGTCCACCCATGCGCGTATTTTTCTCATCGCCTGTCGCCGTCGGAACGTAACTATGATGTGGGTAACCGCGAACTGCTCGCCATCCGGTTAGCCCTAGGCGAATGGCGACAGTGGTTGGAGGGGGCGACCGTTCCTTTTGTCGTTTGGACTGACCATAGGAACCTTGAGTACATCCGTTCTGCCAAACGACTTAATGCGCGTCAGGCGCGTTGGGCGCTGTTTTTCGCTCGTTTCGAGTTCGTGATTTCTTATCGTCCGGGCTCTAAGAACACCAAGCCTGATGCTTTGTCTCGTCTCTTCAGTTCTTCAGTAGCCTCCACTGACCCCGAGGGGATTCTCCCTGAGGGGCGTGTTGTCGGGTTGACTGTCTGGGGAATTGAGAGGCAGGTAAAACAAGCGCTCACTCACACTCCGTCGCCGCGCGCTTGTCCTAGGAACCTTCTTTTTGTTCCCGTTCCTACTCGTCTGGCCGTTCTTCAGTGGGCTCACTCTGCCAAGTTAGCCGGCCACCCTGGCGTTCGGGGTACGCTTGCTTCCATTCGCCAGCGTTTTTGGTGGCCCACCCGGGAGCATGACACGCGTCGTTTCGTGGCTGCTTGTTCGGTCTGCGCGCAGACTAAGTCCGGTAACTCTCCTCCTGCCGGCCGTCTCAGGCCGCTTCCTATTCCCTCTCGACCGTGGTCTCACATCGCCTTAGATTTTGTCACCGGACTGCCTTCGTCAGCGGGGAAGACTGTTATTCTTACGGTTGTCGATAGGTTCTCTAAGGCGGCTCATTTCATTCCCCTTGCTAAGCTTCCTTCTGCTAAAGAGACGGCACAAATCATCATCGAGAATGTTTTCAGAATTCATGGCCTTCCGTCAGACGTCGTTTCGGACAGAGGTCCGCAATTCACGTCTCAATTTTGGAGGGAGTTTTGCCGTTTGATTGGGGCTTCCGTCAGTCTCTCTTCCGGCTTTCACCCCCAGTCTAACGGTCAAGCAGAACGGGCCAATCAGACTATTGGTCGCATCTTACGCAGTCTTTCTTTTCGTAACCCTGCGTCTTGGTCAGAACAGCTCCCCTGGGCAGAATACGCCCACAACTCGCTTCCTTCGTCTGCGACCGGGCTATCTCCTTTTCAGAGTAGCCTCGGGTACCAGCCTCCGCTGTTCTCATCTCAGTTCGCCGAGTCCAGCGTCCCCTCCGCTCAGGCTTTTGTCCAACGTTGCGAGCGCACCTGGAAGAGGGTCAGGTCTGCACTTTGCCGTTATAGGACGCAGACTGTGAGGGCTGCTAATAAGCGTAGAACTAAGAGTCCTAGATATTGTCGCGGTCAGAGAGTTTGGCTCTCCACTCAGAACCTTCCCCTTAAGACGGCTTCTCGCAAGTTGACCCCGCGGTTCATTGGTCCGTTCCGTATTTCTCGGGTCAATAATCCTGTCGCAGTTCGACTTCTTCTTCCGCGATACCTTCGTCGCGTCCACCCGGTCTTCCATGCCTCCTGCATCAAGCCCGTCCTTCGCGCCCCCGCTCGTCTTCCCCCCCCCCCCCCCCATCCTTGTCGAGGGCGCACCCATCTACAGGGTCCGTAGAATTTTGGACATGCGTCCTCGGGGCCGTGGTCACCAGTACCTCGTAGATTGGGAGGGGTACGGTCCTGAGGAGAGGAGTTGGGTTCCCTCTCGGGACGTGCTGGACCGTGCGCTGATCGAGGATTTCCTCCGTTGCCGCCAGGTTTCCTCCTCGAGTGCGCCAGGAGGCGCTCGGTGAGTGGGGGGGTACTGTCATGTACTGTCATGTTGTGTCTTGTCTCTGTCCTTTCCCTTCACCCTGTCTCCCTCTGCTGGTCGTTGTTAGGTTACCTTTTCTCCCCCGCTTTCCCCCAGCTGTTCCTTGTCTCCTCTAACTACCCATTCACCCCGTTTCCCACCTGTTCCCTTTTTCCCTCCGATTAGGTCCCTATATCTCTCTCTGTTTCTGTTCCTGTCCTTGTCGGATTCTTATTTGTTGTGTTTCATGCCTGAGCCAGACTATCGTCATGTTTGCTGTAACCTTGTCCTGTCCTGTCGGAATCTGCCGGTCTATCTGAGCCTACCTATGTTTGGTTATTAAAGAAGCTCTGTTTAAGTTAGTTCGCTTTTGGGTCCTCATTCACTCACCATAACAGAAGTTGCAATACAAGATTTAGATTTATAATGTCCTCGAAATGTGTTAGACATCTATTGAATCAAGAGCGGCACTTTCCTCAAACAGCTCTATGCATTGAGTTAATGTGTTTTCTTCTGATTTCAGCCTTTAACATAAGCTCTCCCTTCCTGGCAGGGATTGTTGGAGCTGAAAGAAGCAGAGCCGCCTTATCTTTCAACTCCCTCTGCTTAAATACATCCTCTGAATGATCGTAATTCTATTGTATTTTCAGACAGTTATGCGGGGCGAGATTAACCAAATGCTTTCCTGTTCTCTTCTCTTGTAGTTGAATGGAATCAAGGATTTGGCATAGAATTTATTCTCACCCTCCAGCTTGTGTGTCATAGCAACCACTGATAGGTGGAGTGATGTCGGAGGTTCTGATGTCCTGCGCCCTTGGCGATCAGGCCCTCAGTAGGTCTTGGAGTAAATCAAAGCCATTATATTGTTTTAATCTACCCTGGAAACGATTCATGACTTGTAGTGCAGTGGTATAACACATTAATTGGATAATTTACCTCACTAGTCTCAACGCCAGCTGTAAGACACCTGGGTCATGATCAGTAGGGCACACCGTAGAAAAATGTTTTCAGACATTACATTTAAAAAAAATACTAGACGTATAAGATACCATTTTGTATTTGTCTGTGATGACTTATACACCCTGCAGCATGTTTGACTTCTTGTCAGAAATAAAGCATGGAAATCGATTTAAATGTCCTGTTTTCAACTTTAACAACCTTTTTCATTCTAAATTTAACATAGATATTTGACAAATGTAAATCATTTGAATTGCAAAGAATGTGTTTTAAGAGTTCCTGTATAGTAATGTTTCTCAGTCACTTTTCAGTGCAACAATTTCTGTTTAGAACTGATACATATTTTATGGGGTGACTGAGAAAAAGGGGTGAAAACCTGAAGTCTCTTGTTAGCGGTATTTCCTGCTACTTTGAATGTCAGTCTCCTCCTACTTTCACTAGGGATCTACAGTAACACTACAGTATAAATGCTGCTTGGCTTGCATTGTTAGTAACACTGAAGACACAACACAAACGCCACCCAACACCACAGTGATGGGAGAACTCAGAAATTGGGCGTTTTGGCGGGCTGTTCTAGCAGAGCTGATTGGTATGATCCTCTTCATATTCATCGGTATATCTTCTGCTATCGGGAATAAAAATAACTCCATGCCTGACCAGGAGGTTAAAGTAGCGTTAGCCTTTGGTCTGGCCATCGCCACGCTGGCCCAGAGTTTGGGCCACATCAGTGGAGCCCACCTGAACCCAGCCATCACCCTAGGTCTGCTGGTCAGCTGCCAGATCAGTGTGTTCAAGGCAGTGTTCTACATCCTGGCTCAGATGCTGGGAGCTGTAGTAGCTAGTGCCATAGTGTATGGAGTCAAGCCGACAAACATTGATGCACTGGGAGTTAATCACGTGAGTGAATATCACTTTTGACTGTTTTCAGATTATTGGCTAATATGGAGAGATTTCAAACAAAAAACAAGGAAGTCACCCACCACTGTTTTAGGAGAAAGCTGAGTGCTGGGTCTGGATATTTTTTATCACTTTCGAATTTATAGACAGCGCTATAGATGCAAGGACTGACCATCCATGTTAACACAATTTAAGTTTTAACCATGTTTTGAGGCTATACATTGTTTGTTTACAATTACATGGTAAAAAAAAGGAGCTAAATAAAATTATTTGGGGTTCTGATGGAATAAGTTATATTCTTCAAGAATCAATGGATATATACTGTATCATTAATTTAAAAGTCAAAAAATTTATGTAAAATGTATGTACCAATTGCAGATTGCCACTAAGTATTAAAATGCTGAAAATATACATTGGAATGAATTCATTTTAAATGGAATTGATTCCGACATGTTGAAGACTTTTGTGAAAATTGTCATCTAAAGTAAGCTTAAACTCATCTACTTTAAATCAGACTGACTTAATCAACGCTTGAGCCGTCATGCATCTCAGATCTCATCTCAGATGCCACCTAATGTTTCACAAGCTCATCATATCCTCTCCGGTCTTCTCCAGCTGAATGAAATAAGTGTAGGACAAGGGTTTGTCATCGAGCTCCTGACCACCTTCCAGCTGGTCCTATGTGTCATAGCAGTGACTGATAAAAGGCGTGGGGATGTCACCGGTTCTGCCCCTCTAGCCATCGGGCTCTCTGTTGGCCTGGGACATCTTGCAGCAGTAAGTGAATAATGCTACCCAAACGTGTGCTGATAAAAATGTTTTCAGCTTTACACTGTAGATCTACAGTAGATTATAGTCTTGCTATAAACAAACTTCAGGAAAATCCATAATCTCCAGTGTAAGTGCAATATAGCGGTACAGTATAACATAAACATGCCATAAATGCTATGGTTAATCGTTTCTATCCTCAGATCAGTTTCACTGGATGTGGCATTAATCCTGCTCGCTCATTTGGGCCAGCTGTAATCTCCGAATACTTTGGTGACCATTGGGTAATCTTTCACCTTTTTCACCCTAATGTTTGTGTTGTCGTCAAAACTATCATATCATATTAATGATAGCTTCTTGTCTATCAACTGCACCTCTATCACTTTTGTATTATTATCTAACTTTTAATTATCCAGGTTGATCTCAAAAAAATAGACCTGTTCCACAGCAGCTCTTGGTTAAGCACAGATACTGAATTGTTGGCACCATTTCTGCTCCTGTACTCCAGGTGTACTGGCTGGGGCCGATGTGTGGAGGTGTAGCAGCAGCCCTTATCTATGACTTCCTCCTGTATCCTAGAAGGGATGACTTCAGTCAGCGGTGGAGTGTTCTGGTCAGTGGGCCAGACAGGGATAATGATGCCCCAAATTGTGCTTAAAGACCTTGTTTCTGCAGTCTCTGCCAGCCGCTGAAAGATCCATATGTAGAATTAATTTAAACTGTCAGTTTGATTTATGCAGTTATCTAACTTTTATTATTGCTGTTACAGACATTGTGTTTCTGTTCGTCCTGTGTTGAAGGTTGAAACATTTGTACACCTAGGGGACAGTTCAAAATGTACTGTAAAAACAAAATGCGCCCTTATAGAATTAACAAGAAATGATGTTTTACGACCACAAATAACTGTAGTGAGCCTGTGTTGTTTAACGTAGATATCGACTTTGCCACTTCAGCATGGTTTTGTGGTACAGTCAATGCCACGCAAGGCTACGGGCCAGAAGGTTGAGGATTTGCTGACCACCACTGACGAGCTAACTCTCCCTGCCTTTCATTAGAACTACACTACGATCAGAGCCGGCTGCAGACACTGATCATCCAGGTGGAAATGTAATATTTAATATTTTGATACTATATTTATAATTATACAAATTAAATGCAACAAATATATGCAACGCCACAATCTGCACAGTTTGAATGCCGGAATTATGTAGCCTACAGGAGACTTTTGAAGTAGCCTAATCATTAAAACATTGTAACTGGTTGTGTTGATGCCACACATAAAAGGTAATGCATTTTAAAAGTGAAATTAACTATATTTAGGCTATAGGTTATTGAAGCGTTAAGCTCTAGGTGCGGCACAGCAGAGTTGTCAAGCTTTCCTGAATAACTGGGCCTGCTGGAAGCCTACTGTATGTGGCCACATTATTATAGGACGACTTGGGAGAATGAGGATCCGCAACAAACAGCGCATCTCAGTATCAGGATTTAAAATACAGCCAAACAGCCAAATACTATTTTGGACCGCCCCAGTTAATATCGAACTGCCCCTACGGTATTTACATTTTCTTTGTTTTAGTGTTTGCTTTGTGGAAATAAAGTATTTTTTGTATTTAAAGAATAAACTGTTTCAGTCAAGTTTGAACACCATTCAATGTTTTTTCTTTATTTTCACTAATAGTGTAGACATCAAAACTATGAAATAACACATATGGAATCATGTAGTAACCAAAAAAGTGTTAAACAAATCCAAATATATTTTAGATTCTTCAAAGTAGCCACCCTTTGCAGGTTACAGGTTTGCACACTCTTGGCATTCTCTCAACCAGTTTCACCTGGAATGCTTTTCCAAAAGTCTTGAAGGAGTTTCCACATATGCTGAGCACTTGTTGGCTGCTTTTCCTTCCAACTCATCCCAAACCATCTCAATTGGGTTGAGGTCAGGAGATTGTGGAGGCCAGGTCATCTGATGTAGCTCTCCATCACTCTCCTTCTCGGTTAAATAGCACTTACACAGCCTGGAGGTGAGTTGGGTCATTGTCCTGCTGAAAAACAAATGAAAGTCCCACTAAGCATAAACCAGATAGAATGGCGTATTGCTGAAGAATGCTGTGGTAGCCATGTTGGTTAAGTGTTCTTTGAATTCTAAATAAATCCCTGACAGTGTCACCAGCGTAGCACCCCCCACATCATCACACCACCTCCATGCTTCACGGTGGTAACCACACATGTGGAGATCATCCCTTCACCTACTCTGCATCTCACAAAGACACGGCAGTTGTCACAAAAATCTCAAATTTGGACTCATCAGACCAAAGGACAGATTTCCACCAGTCTAATTCCGACAAGCAAGCAAGTCTCTTATTATTATTGGTGTTCTTTAGTAGTGGTTTCTTTGCAGCAATTTGACCATGAAGGCCTGATTCACACAGTCTCCTCTGAACAGTTGATGTTGAGATGTGTATGTTACTTGAACCCTGAAGCATTTATTTGGGCTGCAATTTCTGAGGCTGGTAACTCTAATGACCCTATCCTCTGCATCAGAGGTAACTCTGGGTCTTCCTTTCCTGTGGCGGTCCTCGTGATAGCCAGTTTCATCAAAGCGCTTGATGGTTGTTGCGACTGCACTTGAAGAAACTTTCAAAGTTCTTGAAATGTTCCGGATTGACTGACCTTCATGTCTTAAAGTAATGGACTGTCATTCATGTTTGCTTATTTGAGCTGTTCTTGCCATAATATGGATTTAATCTTTTACCAAAGCGGTGTACCACCGCTACATTGTCACAACACAACTGATGGACTCAAATGCATGAAGAAGGCAGAGTTCCTCTGTCCAGTGTCTGTGTACCTTTGCCATCTTAATCTTTTATTTTATATTGGCCAGTATGAGATATGGATTTTTCTTTGCAACTCTGCCTAGAAGGCCAGCATCCCAGAGTCGCCTCTTCACTGTTGACGTTGAGACTGGTGTTTTGCGTGTACTATTTAATGAAGCTGACAATTGAGGACTGTCAGACACTCTAATGTACTTGTCCTCTTGCTCAGTTGTGCACCGGGGCCAACCACTCCTCTTTCTATTCTGCTTAGAGCTGTTCTGTGAAGGAAGTAGTACACAGCGTCGTACGAGATTTTCAGTTTCTTGGCAATTTCTCGCATGGAATAGCCTTCATTTCTCAGAACAAGAATAGGCTGTCTAGTTTCAGAAGAAAGTTCTTTGTTTCTGGCCATTTTGAGCCTGTAATCTAACACACAAATGTTGACGCTCTAGATACTCAACTAGTCTAAAGAATGCCAGTTTTATTGCTTCTTTAGTCAGAGCAAAAGTTTTCAGCTGTGCTAACATAATTTCAAAAGGACTTTCTAATGATCAATTAGCCTTTTATAGTGATAAACTTGGATTAGCTAATGTTGCGCAATGTGCCATTGGAACACAGGAGTGATGGTTGCTGATAATGGGCCTCTGTACGCCTATGTAGCTATTCCATTTAAAACATCTGCAATTTCCAGCTACAATAGTCATATACAACATTATCAATGTCTACACTGTATTTCTGATCAATTTGATGTTATTTTAATGGACAAAAAATGTGCTTTTCTTTCAAAAACAAGGACATTTCTAAGTGACCCTGATCTTTTGACCGGTAGTGTATATTTACATAAAAATATATGATGCAGACAATTAGATTGTGGCTTCTATATATCTATCTGCAATATTAAAGCTGATCTACCCTTTAAAAAGACCAAGAACATTTAATTTAGCAGACACTCTCTTATCCAGAGCGACATACAGTTAGTGCATTCATCTTAAGATAGCTAGGTGGGACAACCACGTACAGTGCATTAGGAAAGTATTCAGACCCCTTCCCTTTTTCCACATTTTGTTACGTTACAGCGTTATTCAAAAATGGATTGAATAAAAAAAATCCTCATCAATCTTCACACAAAACAGGTTCCTATAAATTTTTGCAAATTTATAAAAAATTAAAATATTTAGGTAGGTATTCAGACCCTTTGTTATGAGACTCTACATAGAGCTCAGGTGAATCCTGTTTCCATTGATCATCTTTGAGATGTTTCTACAACTTGATTGGAGTCCACTTGTGGTAAATTCAATTGATTGGACATGATTTGGAAAGGCACACACCTGTCTATTCAAGGTCCCACAGTTTAAAGTGCATGTCAGAGAAAAAAAAACAAGCCATGAGGTAGAAGGAATTGTCCGTAGAGCTCAGAGACAGGATTGTGTGGAGACACAGATCTAGTGAAGGGTACCAAAAAACTTCTGCAGCATTGAAGGTCCCCAAGAACACAGTGGCCTTCATCATTCTTAAATGGAAGAAGTTTGGAACCACCAAGACTCTTCCCAGAGTTGGCCACCCGGGCCAAACTGAGCAGGGAGGTGACCAAAAACATGATGGTCACTCTCACAGAGCTCCAGAGTTCCTCTGTGGAAAAGGACAACCATCTCTGCAGCACTCCACCAATCAGGCCTTTGTGGTAGAGTGGCCAGACGGAAGGCACTCCTCAGTAAAAGGCACATGACAGCCCGCTTGGAATTTGCAGAAAGTCACCAATAGACTCTCTGACCATGAGAAACAAGATTCTCTGGTCTGATGAAACCAAGACTGAACTCTTTGGCCTGAATGCCAAGCATTAAGTCTGGAGGACACCTGGCACCATCCCTACAGTGAAGCATGGTGGTGCCAGCATCATGATGTGGGAATGTTTTTCAGCGGCAGAGACTGGGAGACTAGTCAGGATCGAAGGAAAGATGAACAGAGCAATGTACAGATGTCCTTGAAGACAACCTACTCCAGAGTGCTCAGGACCTCAGACTGGGGTGAAAGTTTACCTTCCATTAGGACAACGGCCCTAAGCACACAGCCAAGACAACACAGGAGTGGCTTCGGAACAAGTCTATAAATGTTCTTGAGTGGCCCAGCCAGAGCCCGGACTTGAACCCATTGGACATCTCTGGAGAGACCTAAAAATAGTTGTGCAGCGACGCTCCCCATCCAACTTGACAGAGCTTGAGAGGATTTGGATAGAATAATAGGAGAAACTCCACAAATGCAGGTGTGCCAAGTTTGTAGTGTCATACCAAAGAAGACTCAAGGCTGTAATCACTGCCAAAGGTGCTTCAACAAAGTACTGAGTAAAGGATCTGAATACTTATTTAAATGTGATATTTCACTTTTCTTAAAACCTGTTTTTGCTTTGTCATTATGATGTATCGTGTGTAGATTGATGAGGGGGGGAATGATTTAATCCGTTTTAGAATAAGGCTGTAACGTAACAAAGTGTTACAAAGTCAAGGGGTCTGAATACTTTCTGAATGCACTGTAGCACGGTCTTAGTAAGTACATTTTCCTCGAAGTAGCTATCAGTAAAGTCAGTTTTAGTAGGGAAAAAAAGTAAAGTGTGAATGTTACAGTAGTTCAAGAAAGAAAAGGGTATTATTATTATTTTATTTTTTTCAATAGAGTACCGCAAATAAATGTTTACATCATGACATCATATGTCCATTAAACAGTAGGTGGCATGAATTAACCTTGACTTCATCCAAGGTCATCAGAAGTATGGCACAGGTCATTCTATTCTTTTAAGAATTAACTGGAACCCCTCTGGAGTCATTCCATGGTGCCTACAGTAACTGCATCACAGAAACAACATGAGGATGTGACTCATATAATGGGACATTAAAACAGTACAGTTTCCACCAGAAAAAAAATATATGATTACAGTGCAGTGGAGAGAATAGGGAGGTTTAATTTCCATCTCAGTTTGGCAGTATCACAATGTCATGTTCTTCCTATAGCAGCACACATTGCCTGTCTCACCCGTTATGGGTATTTAATGGTCCCTAGTCCACACCCTGGGCCTGCGCTTATCATTGTGTAATGACCGAATGACTTGGACTCCACAGGCAGTTAATCTGAACAGATATGGTAAAGTTGGACAGCTAATCTGAACAGATACGGTAACGTTGGACAGCTAATCTGAACAGATACGGTAACGTTGGACAGCTAATCTGAACAGATACGGTAACGTTGAACAGCTAATCTGAACAGATACGGTAACGTTGGACAGTTAATCTGAACAGATACGGTAACGTTGGACAGCTAATCTGAACAGATACGGTAACGTTGGACAGATAATCTGAACAGATACGGTAACGTTGAACAGCTAATCTGAACAGATACGGTAACGTTGAACAGCTAATCTGAACAGATACGGTAACATTGGACTGCTAATCTGAACAGATACGGTAACGTTGGACAGCTAATCTGAACAGATACGGTAACGTTGGACAGCTAATCTGAACAGATACGGTAACATTGGACTGCTAATCTGAACAGATACGGTAACGTTGGACAGATAATCTGAACAGATACGGTAACGTTGAACAGCTAATCTGAACAGATACGGTAACGTTGAACAGCTAATCTGAACAGATACGGTAACGTTGGACAGCTAATCTGAACAGATACGGTAACGTTGAACAGCTAATCTGAACAGATACGGTAACATTGGACAGATAATCTGAACAGATACGGTAACATTGGACAGCTAATCAGAAGAGATACGGTGACATTGGACAGCTAATCTGAACAGATACGGTAACATTGGACAGCTAATCTGAACAGATACGGTAACATTGGACTGGAACTAAAGACATCCACATCCAGCAAGCTCCCCCCAGTGAATATTAGTAACCCACTGGCACACATTGGTTGAAGCAACGTTTCCACATCATTTCAATTTCAACCAACGTGGAAAAACAAAGAATTGACGTCTGTGCCCAGTGGGAAGTTATTCTTGGCAAAAGCACCAATCAGAGGCAGGAAAAGCTCTGCGTTTGAATGAACATCCTCTCTGACCACTCCTATTACTTTGCTCTGTGTGCGGGGATCATTAACCTTGAATGTTGTCAACCCAGATACTATTGGAGTTCCCTGGAGGATAGTAAAACGGACCAAGGTGTACAATCTGTAGTATTTACCAGATGTGTGTCTGTCTGTTCCACATCTAAATGGAAATGAGCAGTAGCCTACAGCAGAACCCGATATCAGTGGAATAACATAACTACAGAAAGTAGGCTAGTTTGTATAAGAATGTAAAATGATATAATTTATTTCAGTTTAAGAAATTTTATTTCACATATGAATAGGATACACATGGTGTACACAGTCCAATGACATTCTTACTTGCAGGTCCTCTCGATAATGCGACAACAATAATAAATAATAAAAAGTTCAAATAAAGCTCACGGAAAATAATAAAACATTAGCATAAATATAAATACAGTAAGGCACTGAACAATTTGCAGTACATTATTTACACCAGGGTTGGGGTTTAATTCAATTTAGATGTCATTCAATTCAGGCAGTACACACATTTTCTAATTATTTTCAATTAGGAAAGATATGAATTTGAATTGGAGTTTGGTTAATTTTCTGAATTGACAGGAATTTAAATGGAATTGACCCCTTCCTTTATTTACATGTGTGTTAGGGGAAGGGGGATTCCGAGGTCAAAGTGTTTAAATTGTGCAGTATTTTTCAGTAATAATCTTATCATAGGATTCTTCCTCATGGACCCTTCAGTATTACTGCAAGGGACAAGGAACCATTTGGTCATATTAAGATATCATGATCCTAACCCCCCTGACAGACACACAAATACAGGTTGGAGAGATTGGAGGTGGTTAAAGAGGTTAAGGTTAAGTGTTTCACCTAAATCTATTTACTTCTCTTACATAAGTGGTCAGGGTGGACCCTAGCACAGTACCAGTCATAAGTTTGGACACCTACTTATTCAAGGGGTTTTCTTTATTTGTACTATTTTCTACATTGTAGAATAATAGTGAAGACATCAAAAATATAAAATAATACATGGAATCAAAAAAGTGTTAAACAAATCAAAATATATTTTCTATTTTTTTTTACCCCTTATTCTCCCTCATTTCGTGGTATCTAATTGGTAGTTACAGTCCTGGCCCATCGCTGCAACTCCCGTACAGACTCGGGAGAGGCTAAGGTCGAGAGCCGTGCATCCTCCGAAACACAACCCAGCCAAGCCGCAGTGCTTCTTGACACAATGCCCGCTTAACCTGGAAGCCAGGTGTCAGAGAAAACGTTATACACCTGGCGACCGTAACAGTGTGCATGCGCACGGACCACCACAGGAGTCGCTACAGCGCGATTGGACAAGAACATCCCGGCCGGCCAAACCCTTCCCTAACCCGGACAACGCTGGGCCAATTGTGCGCTGCCCCATTGGTCTTCCGGTCGCGGCCAGTTATGACAGAGCCTGGACTTGAACCAGGATCTATAGTGGCTCAGTTAGCACTGCGATTAATATATTGTATTTGATAGATTCTTCAAAGTAGCCACCCTTTGCCTTGATAACAGTTTTGCACACTCTTGGCATTCTCTCAACCAGCTTTACCTGGAATGTTTTTCCAACAGTCTTGAAGGAGTTCCCACATATGCTGAGCACTTGTTGGCTGCTTTTTTCCTTTCCTCTGCGGTCCAACTCATCCCAAACCATCTCAATTGGGTTTAGGTCGGGTAATTGTGGAGGTCAGGTCATCTGATGCAGCCCTCCATCACTCTCCTTCTTGGTCAAATGGCGCTTACACAGCCTGGAGGTGTGTTGGGTCATTGTCCTGTTGAAGGACAAATGATAGTCCCACTAAGCACAAACCAGATAGGATGGCGTATCGCTACATGCTGTGGTAGCCATGCTAGTTAAGTGTGCTTTGAATTCTAAATAAATCACCAATAGTATCACCAGCGTAGCACCCCCACAGCATCACACTTCATCGTCCATGCTTCACAGTGGGAACCACACATGCGGAGATTTTTGGTTGGAACCAAAAATCTAAAATTTGGACTCATCAGACAAAGGACAGATTTTCACCTGTCTAATGTCCATTGCTCATGTTTCTTGGCCCAAGCAAGACTCAACTTTTTGGTGTCCTTTAGTAGTGGCTTCTTTGCAGCAATTCGACCATGAACGCCTGATTCACGAAGACTCTGAACAGCTGATGTTGGGATATGTTACTTGAACTCTGTGAAGCATTTATTTGCCCTGCAATTTCTGAGGCTGGTAACTCTAATGAACTTATCCTCTGCAGCAAGGTAACTCTGGGTCTTCCTTTCCGGTGGCAGTCCTCATGTGTACTAGTTTCATCATAGCACTTTATGTTTTTTGCGACTGCACAATTTTCCAGATTGACTTACCTTCATGTCTTAAAGTAATGATGGAATGTGGTTTCTCTTTGCATATTTGAGCTGTTCTTGCGATAATAAGAACTTGGTCTTTTACCAAATAGGGCTATCTTCTGTATACCACCCCTACCTTGTCACAACACAGGTGATTGGCTCAAACGCATTAAGTAGGAAATTAATTTCATAAATGAACTTAACAAGGCACACATGTTAATTGAAATGCATTCCAGGTGACTACCTCATGAAGCCGGTTGAGAGAATGCCAACAGTGTGCAAAGCTGTCATCAAGGCAAAGGGTGGCTACTTTGAAGAATATCAAATATGAAGAATGAAGAATCTCCATATGTGTTATTTCAGAGTTTTGATGTCTTCACTATTATTTTACATTGTAGAGGTATGTCCAAACTCTTGACTGGTACTGTGCATACCCCGATCCTCAAAGTCACATTCATAGCTTGTCATGTTCCTCAACACCAGAAAATGTGGCAATATTCAATCAGTTATATCAGACAGTGATCTGTAAACAAACAGGTTAAAAATGTATAAAACATGTATAATAAAGGGTCATTATAAATGTCTTCTGCACTACATTGTTTGTGTGATGGTGAAAAGCCTTGATTATTCTATATTTGCTGAATCAATAAAACGTTGATCACAAAAAAAGCAAGCTCCTGCTCCTCCTTTGTCTCGATCCTTGTGATTGCAGTAAATTTGCTCGCTGAGACCAACTGTTGCCTGGCATATCAAACATTACTGTGAAGGGAGTGGTGAGAAGAGAAACCTCACCTAGTATTATCACTACTCCCGATGATCTGTCTCAAAGAATCGTTGGTGGTTTCCAACGGGTAAAAGTCTTAACAATTCAATACTTTAACTTATATGAATGTTTCTAGTCTGCCATTGGAGTTAATACATTCAGCCTATATGCCTCTGATCTGTTTGATGGCAGTATCTTCCTGTCCCGTGCCATGTGAAGGGCCCAATAGCCTCTACTTCCATTGTGTGTTTAACCTCTGAGGTCATCGCATTGTGTTGGTCTCCTGTTTTGATGTTTGCCCTCGACGGCACGAACAATGTTGTTTTTGTTGTCCCATCTATCGTTTGTGGCAGAGTTCCTCTCATCAGACTGTTTGGCTCTCATATAGAGGTCATCAACATGTGATTACTCTGGCTGGATGAATATGGGGGTTTGGTGATACTGTGGAGCTCTGACTGGGTCCTGTGCCCTATATCCCTTGTCCTGTGGCTTCACTTTTTCCTTAATGTAAAGTGCACATAAAAGATCCCAGAAATGTTCCATACACACAAAAAGCTTATTTCTCTAAAATGTTGTGCACAAATTAGATAATCCATCTACCTGACAGGTGTGGCATAACAAGAAGGTGATTAAACAGCATGGCCATTACACAGGTGCACCTTGTGCTAGGAACAATAAAAGGTCTCTCTAAAATGTGCAGTTTTGTCACACAACACAATGCCACAGATGTCTCAAGTTAGTAGGGAGCATGCTATTGGCATGCTGACTGCAGGAATGTCCTCCAGAGCTGTTGCCAGGGAATTTAATGTTCATTTCTCTACCATAAGCCGCCTCCAACGTCATTTTAGAGCATTTGGCAGTACAAGCCTCACAACAACAAACCATGTGTAACCACGCCAGCCCAGGACCTCCACATCCAGCTTCTTTACCTGTTTTCAAACCTGTTTTCGCTTTGTCAGTATGGGGTATTGTGTGTAGATTGATGAAAAACATTCATTTAATCAATTTTAGAATAAAGCTGTAACATAACAATATGTGGAAAAAGTCAATGGGTCTGAATACTTTCCCAATGCACTGTATCTGTATGTTAAGTTGGACATTCACTGGATTAAACAGGTTATTTCAACGTAACCCTGGAGAGTTGAAGTTTAACTAGCTGGAAGGTTGAGGAGGAAAACAACACCCCCAATACCACACACAAACAGGCACCAACCCAATCTCCATATTCCCAGTGCTGAGCGAATTTGAGCCCTTATCTGTGACCGCAGCGAGTTATCATGTTCCCTCCCTTTCTACTTCTCATCGGTTACTGGTGTGGGGTCAGAACCCACTGTGGCAGATGGGGAGCAACTCTGCTGAGCATAGTAATTGTGTTGTTAATTTGGCAGTGGTGTTCATTTGGCCATGGTTATCATCATCTGGGACCATAGGGGCGAAAGAAGAGAACTCGTGTTCATTCAAAGCTAGGAGGAACTGCTTGATCAAGCAGTCATGACTTCTTCTTTTTTTGGACCACACTGACCACACAAGCAGAGTGAAAAGTTTATCAGCTCTTTTCCTCTGTGAGATGTCAATCTTCTGGTCCACCGTTTCACACTTTTGCTGCTCAAACAGAAGCACCCCAACACCCAAAGTTCCGTTATAACGGTATCTCCTTTTCGCAGCTGACATTGCAGAAACCTATAAAATGTCCCCAGTCTGTTAAACACATCAGCATACTGGAAGCTTCATATACATGCCTCTCATGCTGAGAGCAAATATTAAGTCTACATCCAAGTATATAAATTACCTATGCAACAACAACTGGCAAGTCACAGAGTCTCAGAGTCTTTACCTCAAAGAATACATAATCTACACATGTGCGCACAGCCACACACACCCAAACCTTTTACGGGCTACACTGACCAGTAGCCCAGTATGGCAATGCAATATACAGTATTTCTCCAATGTATTTGGTTTCAGTCAACATCCTCTTTGAAGAATGGGAACAGGCCTCAGGGCTCCAGACTTTTGACTTGGCTGTGTTAGTTACAATTTTTATTGGTTGCACCGATGCGAGTCGCACATTCTACCTGGTTACCTCAATCAAAAATACCTATTTTTGTGTGGATAAAACCATGATTTGGTCAAACAGTAACGTGCATTATTCTTGTAATGAAAGTCTCTGCCCTGCTGCTGTTCCGCTGTGGCCAGCTGCTGTAATGAGCGAGCCTCTAACACTCTTTAACCCTGAAAAATGCATTCTGATTGTGTAACATTTCAAAATGCAATTGTGCAGGGGGAGGGGTACACACACAGCTTCAGAAGCAACAGGCCTACTGTTGTTCATGCTAAAGGGAGAAGGTTCTCAGCTTTCTGTAGGCATAATGTTTATTTCTCCACTCTCAATAATGAGCTCAAAGCACACTGGTTAACAATCAAGACAGAAATACAGAGCGTGCGAAATGCGCATCAGCCATCTCAAGTTTTCTTAAGACATAAAATGTATTGTTACATAGCTAAATCAAAGTACATTTTATTTGTCAAATGCTCAGAATACAACGGTTGTAGTTTTTACCGTGAAATGCTTGCTTACGAAGTCTTCCCAACAATGCAGTTAAAAAAGAATAATGAAAACAAATAGTAACACAAGGAATAATATACCCAAGAATTAAGCTATATACAGGAAGTAACAGTACCAGATCAATGTTCAGGGGTGTCACGTTCGTCACAATGATTGGATCAAGATGCAGCGTGGTATGTTTCCATCCCTACTCCGGACCGGGAACCGTCTCAGGAGGCTCCGGACCGGGAACCGTCTCAGGAGGCTCCGGACCGGGAACCGTCTCAGGAGGCTCCGGACCGGGAACCGTCTCAGGAGGCTCCGGACCGGGAACCGTCTCAGGAGGCTCCGGACCGGGAACCGTCACCGGAAGCTCCGGACCGGGAACCGTCGCTGGAAGCTCCGGACCGGGAACCGTCGCCGGAAGCTTGGTACGTGGGACCGGTACAGGTGGCACCGGGCTGATGACACGCACCTCAGGGCGAGTGCGGAGAGCAGGCACAGGACGTACTGGACTGTGGAGGCGCACTGGAGGCCTGTTGCGTGGGACCGGTACAGATGGCACCGGGCTAATGACACGCACCTCAGGGCGAGTGAGAAGAGCAGGCACAGGAGGTACTGGACTGTGGAGGCGCATTGGAGGCCTGTTGCGTGGAACCGGTACAGGTGGCACCGGGCTGATGACATGCACCTCAGGGCGAGTGCGGGGAGGAGGCACAGGACGTACTGGACTGCGGAGGCGCACTGGAGACACTGTACGTATGGCCAGAGCATGATATACTGGGCCGTGGAGGCGCACTGGAGGTCTGGAGTGTAGAGCTGGCACAACGCATACTGGCTGGATGCTCACTTTAGCCCGGCAAGTGCAGGGCGCTGGCACAGGACGCACTGGGCTGTGAAGGCGCACTGGCGACACAGTGCGTAAAGCCGGCACAGGATATCCTGGACCGAGGAGGCATACTGGAGACCAGGAACCGGCACAACCCGTCCTGGCTGGATGCTCACTTTCGCATGGCAAATGCGAGGAGCTGGCACAGAACGCACCGGGTTGTGGATGCGCACTGTAGAGACATTGCGTATCGCCGCAAAACATACTGGTCCCACGCTCCTCACGGCAACTGTCTTGCTCCAGACGCCAAAACATCCACTCTACCTCATCACTCCCCTCAACTATCTCACAATACTCCTCGATCAGTCTATCCCAATATTCCTCTTCGCTCTCAGATTCGCCCCTCGGCTTCGCCAACCAACCCGTGTGCCGCCCCAAAAACATTTTTTGGAGCTGCCTCTCGGGCTTCCATCATGGTCGTGAACTTCATAGTCGCTGTTGATCCTCCTGCATCTGCTTCCATGGAAGGCTTTTGTCTCCTGCCATTATCTACTCCCAAGTCCAGAATGTCTTCTCCTCCTAGCCACACTGCTTGGTCTGTTTGTGGTGGGATGTTCTGTCACGTTCGTCATAATGATTGGACCAAGATGCAGCGTGGTAGGTTTCCATCCCTTTTATTTGGAAGAGAAACGTAATTAAAGAACAAAAACAATAAAGATAACAACCGAACCGTGATGCAAATATAATGCTCACTGGCAACTATACCTAGACAACATCCCACAAAGCACAATGGGAAAATGGCTACCTAAATATGATCCCCAATCAGAGACAATGATAAACAGCTGGCTCTGATTGGGAACGATATCAGGCCACCATAGAAATACAATTCCCCTAGATAACCCACCCTTAATCACTCCCCGACCTAACCAACTTAGAGAATAAACAGCTCTCTATGGTCAGGGAGCGACAAGGGGAATGAGGTTGAGGTAGATACACTAGATATGCAAAAGTATGTGGACACCCCTTCAAATACAAATTGGTGGATTCCGCTATTTCAGCCACACCCGTTGCTGACTGGTGTATAAAATCGAGCACCCAGCCATGCAATCTCCATAGACAAACATTGGCAGTAGAATTGCCTTCCTGAAGTGCTCAGTGACTGTCATCAAGGCAAAGGGTTGCTAATTTGAAGAATCTCAAATATAAAATAAATGTTGATTTGTTTAACACTCTTGATTACTACATGATTCCATATGTGTTATTTCATAGCATTGATGTCTTCACTGTTATTCTACAATATAGACAATTGTAAAATAAAAACTCTTGAATGAGTAGGTGTGGCCAAATTTTTTAATGGTATGGTTTGAGCCAATCAGTTGTGTTGTGACAAGGCAGAGGTGGTATACAGAAGATAGCCCTATTTGGTAAAATACCAAGTCCATATTATGGCAAGAACAGCTCAAATAAGCAAAGAGAAACAACAATCCATCATTACTTTAAGACATGATGGTCAGTCAATCCAGAAAATGTCAAGAACTTTCAAAATGTCTTCAACAGCAGTTGCAAAAACCATCAAGCGCTATGATGAAACTGGCTCTCATGAGGACCGCTGTAATGAACACAAGGGGAGACAGAGCTGGTTTGAAGCGCAGGGCGCAGCAGGTGTTTATTGCAAAGGACCACAGGAGGAGGAACATAGCTGGGTCCAGCAGAAGGTCATACACAGGGGTCCAAAAGGGCAACAGTACAGGCTAAAGTACAGGCAGGGACTAGGCAAAAGTCATCGTTAGTGAGGCAAGCAAAAACTAGCATTCACAGGAACCCCAGCACTCGGAAAGACATGTGTCACAAAACAAACAATACAGCACAGTGATGGGTTGCAAAGCACTGAACTAAATAGTGTGGGATTTAGGTGTTTGAGAGTGTGAGCTGGAAAGTGGGCCGGAAAGTGAGCAGCATTCAGGGGATCTACGTGTTTGAGGGTGTGAGTTGGAAGCAGACGTTACAACCACCACAGGAAAGGAAGACCCAGAGTTAACTTTGCTGCAGAGGATAAGTTCATTAGAGTTTACCAGCCTCAGAAATTGCAGCCCAAATAAATGCTTCACAGAGTTCAAGTAACAGACACATCTTAACATCAACTGTTCAGGGGAGACTGTGTGAATCAGGCCTTCATGGTCGAATTGCTGAAAAAAAAACAGTACTAAAGGACACCAATAATAAGAAGAAACTTTCTTGGGCCAAGAAACACAAGTGGAAATCTGTCCTTTGGTCTGATGAGTACAAATGTGAGATTTTTGGTTCCAACCGCTGTGTCTTTGTGAGACGCAGAGTAGGTGAACGGATGATCTCTGCATGTGTAGTTCCCACCGTGAAGCATAGAGGAGGAGGTGTGATGGTGTGGGGGTACTTTGCTGGTGACACTGTTGGTGATTTATTTCAAATTCAAGGCACACTTAACCAGCATGAATACCACAGCGTTCTGCACTGATTCGCCATCTCATCTGGTTTGCGCTTAGTGGGACAGTAATTTTGTTTTTCAACAGGACAATGACCCTACACACCTCCAGGCTGTGTAAGGGCTATTTGACCAAGGAAAGTGATGAGTGCTGCATCAGATGACCAGGCCTCCACAATCACCCAACCTCAACTTAAGGCCCTTGGAAATGACCTGCACATCTGCAGTTCTAAAAAATGTTACAAATACAAATCAAAAGGTGTTTGTGGATAGTGAATTGCATTTGTGGATAGCAGTTTTCATATGTGGAAAGTCATTTACATTTGTGGATTGGTGATTTACATTTGGAATTGGTGATTTACATTTGTGGATTGGTGATTTCCATTTGGCATGATATTGATCCCATACCGTAATACCAGCAAACTCATGTAGGAGAGTGCACTTTTTGAAAAACACAAAGGGACTGTGGTGTAGTGGAGGGAATGTGCAGATAGAAACTGTGTACCCTCTTTTGTATCAGTGGGCAATGCATATACTAACTTTTTAATCTCTAATGATGCGTATCAAAGTAGTGTTTTTGAAAGTATACGATTTATCAATTATGTAGTACAATAGAGAAATCGTGCACAAAGTAGCCTACGCAATCGCAAAGCACGTGAAATATATTCACATGCGCACTGCACACAGCCTAATTTCAGCAAATTATTATCTGCAGGCAGCAAGAGTGTGCAGCTCTCAATTGGTTTTGGCATGGAGCAGCTCACAGAAGAATGACATCTGTAGCCGGTAAGGTTGGAAAGATGTTTCAATTTATGATATATACCAGTAAATGCTAACGAAGGCAACAATGGGTATGCAAATCAGGTTTTGAAAAAGTTGGATATTCCTGGGTGGACAGAGCACTGGGGAGCCAGGCCCTGACTGGAACGTCTGCTTAAGCGTTGTTGTGGACTTAGACCATCACATTTTTGTATTTTTTTCTATTTAAAAAAGGGTGATTTTGAGAGTGAACATTTTTTTTTTTCACAAAGGCCTTTGCTTCACTGGGCGGGCTGTTTGGGTACTCTTTGGCAAAATTAAAGTATACCCACTTCTACAGGCACTGCTGCATAGGGCCGATGGAAAGACAGCAGTGATACTAAAGGATAAGCTGTCCATAAACTCAGACATAATAAACCAGTAGCTCCCAATCATAAGAATACAAAAACACAACCATTATGCATTTCCCAACCGAAATGTACAACTAAACTCAGAAACGTCCTCTCACTGTCAACTGCGTTTATAATCAGCAAACTTAACATGTGTAAATATTTGTATGAACATAACAAGATTCAACAACTGAGACAAACTGAACAAGTTCCACAGACATGTGACTAACAGAAATGGAATAATGTGTCCCTGAACAAAGGGGGGGTCAAAATCAAAGTAAAAGTCCGTATCTGGTGTGGCCACCAGCTGCATTAAGTACTGCAGTGCATCTCCTCCTCATGGACCGCACCAGATTTGCCTGTTCTTTCTGTTTCGATGTTACCCCACTCTTCCACCAAGGCACCTGCAAGTTCCCGGACATTTCTGGGGGGAATAGCCCTAACCCTCACTCTCTGATCCAACAGGTCTTCGCTGGCCATGGCAGATCACTGACATTCCTGTCTTGCAGAAATCACGCACAGAACGAGCAGTATGGCTGGAGGCATTGTCATGCTGGAGGGTCATGTCAGGATGAGCCTGCAGGAAGGGTACCACATGAGGGAGGAGGATGTCTTTCCTGTAACGCACAGCGTTGAGATTGCCTGCAATGACAACAAGCTCAATCCGATGATGCTGTGACACACCGCCCCCAGACCATGATGGACCCTCCACCTCCAAATCGATCCTGCTCCAGAGTACAGGCCTCAGTGTAACGCTCATTCCTTCGACGATAAACGCGAATCCGACAATCACCCCTGATGAGACAAAACCGCGACTCGTCAGTGAAGAGCACTTTTTGCCAGTCCTGTCTGGTCCAGCGACAGTGAGTTTGTGCCCATAGGCGACATTGTTGCCAGTGATGTCTGGTGTGGACCTGCCTAACAACAGGCCTACAAGCCCTCAGTCCAGCCTCTCTCAGCCTATTGCGGACAGTCTGAGCACTGATGGAAGGATTGTGCGTTCCTGGTGTAACCTAGACAGTTGTTGTCATCCTGTACCTGTGCCGCGGGTGTGATGTTCAGATGTACAGATACTGTGCAGGTGTTGTTACACATGCTCTGCCACTGCGAGGACGATCAGCTGTCTGTCCTGTCTCCCTGTAGCTCTGTCTTAGGCTTCTCACAGCACGGACATGGTAATTTATTGCCCTGGCCACATCTGCAGTCCTGCTCATCAGCACGTTCACGCAGATGAGCAGGGACCCTGGGCATTTTTCTTTTGGTGTTTTTCAGAGTCAGTAGAAAGGCCTCTTTAGTGGCCTGAGTTTTCATAACTGTGACCTTAATTGCCTAGTGTCTGTAAGCTGTTAGTGTCTTAACGACCGTTCCACAGGTGCATGTTCATTAATTGTCTATGGTTCATTGAACAAGCATGGGAAACAGTGTTTAAACCCTTTACAATGAAGATCTGTGAAGTTATTTGGGTTTTTACAAATTGTCTTTGAAAGACAGGGTCCTGAAAAAAATCCACGTTAAGCAGTTTAAAGTGGAACTGACATTGTTTTTAACAACTTTGCAGATATGAAACAGACAAAAATATCATCAGTCAAAAGTATCAAATTCCCAGTTTATGCTTCAAAACCAACTTTATAAGAGGTTTTAAGAGTATCACAGAGTAACGGCACATCCCACGTTAGCTTGGCCGACCATTGGACAGATTATTATCCCAGGTAGTACAGTGGATCTGGGCCGATTCCGGCTGAGAGTCAGGGCACTCGGCTGAGAGTCAGACTCGGCCGACGTCATGTGGCAGTATTACTTATGGCTAGGATGTGGGGATTGAGCTCGGGCCGATTCCGTTGTGAGTTACCTGGCCCAAATGTACTTGGGGCTCGGGGTGATTGGGCCTACTCTCTGGCAGATGATTACATGGGCTGCTCTATATAATTAACATTTCATTATTTATTTTTCCATATTTTCTTATTGTTTCTATGATTTAAAAAAATACAATTAACATTTAAATTACATTTTTTAAGAATCATGTGTAGTATTTGAGTTTTTTCATACTTTAAAATCTCTGTGGGTGGAGCCTCCCGAGTGGCGAAGCGGTCTAAGACACTGCATTGCAGTTCAAGCTGCATTGCTACAGATGCTGGTTTGAGACCTGTGCCGGCCACGACCGGGAGACACATGAGGCGATGCACAATTGGCCCAGTGTCGTTAGGGGAGGGTTTGGCTGGCCGGGATGTTCTTGTCCCATCGTGCTGTGGCGACTCCTGTGACGGGCCAGGTGCTGACACGGTCACCAGGTTTATGGTGTTTTCTCCGACACAAAATGTTTTTTTTTGTGGATGGGTATAATTTGTATGTATAAAATAGTCATATTTAAAATGACTAAATTGGGTAATTTTTATACATTTTATCTAAATTTGCATCAGGCTGCTTCTGGGGGTATTCTGGTAAAATGCCTGCAAAGTTTGCTGAATTCCGGTAGATGGAAACGGCCCGATGTACTTGGGCCGATTCTGGGCCATTATTCATTTTGATTCCAGGCCGAGTCTGACATCCAATTCCGGGTCGATTCAATCAGTTCCAGCCCCCGCTTCTGGGTCGATTCCTCATTGCTAGCTGGGATGGGTTCCCTTTTTCTTCACATGCAACAGCACAGGAGTAACGCTCTCGAAGACAATATTCAGGAGAGACATGCTCAGCCTGAGTACTGGGAGATGGGGACAATGTTCTTAGGTTTGAATTCAATTAATTTTTGGTCATCATGTGATTGACTACAGGCAGAGGGCAGAACATGCATTAAGCCATTGAGACTGCACTCACAGAGAGCATGTGCATGTAACTGTTGCTCATGGTTGCTCAATTCAGAACCACCAAAGACAGTACAGTAAGAAGCGAGACATAAACTGCTTCTTCAATATAAATCCTGATAACGCTTGTAGGTGATGTCATGGCGACGTTGGCTAGCTAAGCTCATGCGCAGAAACGTCATCAAGTCTAACGGTCGTCTCGCGCCGAACTGGGCCTATGCAGGCCGTCAAATCAAAAGGCACTCATTCGATATTACGAAAATGAAGGTCACTTTCACAAGGTTGGAGTAATAACATGTTCAACTGCTTAAGACATTGGCTTGTTTCTATGTTGTGCCTTTAGATTCCGAGAAAATTAACTAATGAAGAATTTTTCACGTCTCTCATTGACTATGAAGGTAAAATAGTGCCTTAAGTGTACAAGGATGTAAAGTATGATTTGCACATGTAAAATATGAGTTGCACCTGTATAATCAGTGATGTAGTTGCAATTTTTTTTTGAAAACATGTAACTTCTTTTGAGAATAAATGCAACAAAACTTGCAAGCACAACATGATGTGGGAATTAACACAATATGATTTGCAAGCATGCAACTAACTTTGAGAATGAATGCAGCTCATTTACTAAACTTGCGACTGGTGAATGTTCTTCTGTTAATCAAAACTACATTTGCCAATGTCGAATCTGTGTGCTCCAAGTTTTGGCAGTAATGTAGCGACTAACCTCAGCCAAAAGTTTTGTAGTTGTAAAAAATAATTATGCAAGTAGCTGCAGAGAAATACGCAAGCTCTGGTGGACAGGGCTTTTTCCCCAGTGTTATTCTGGAACGTGCTTTCACATTTCACAGTGTTCCGGTCTGGAAGCGTGCTTTCCAATGTGCTAAATATGGATCAAATTTGTAAAAATTACTAGCCTCTTTTTTATTGACATTACATGGCTGGTTAGCTAGCTAGCATTAGAGCTTTCTGGCTAGCCTGTCTAGTGGTTCTTACATTGTGTAACAGAGCAATAGGTTTAGCTATGCACTTGTCATTTGGTTGAGACTCATTAGTTTAGAAAATAATTGTTTGCTCTGTGTATATTTGGTGTGAAGTTGATTGGCTTTGCTAGTTAGCAAGCTGCGATCTCTGCTCAAGTTGGCTACCGTTAGCTAGCTTGCTAATACGTTTTAGAGGAGAACAGGCTAGCTACCTGTAGAATCAAGACAAGACAGGATGGGGAAGAAGATTATATTTGCAGTTTCGTCATCAGGCTGATGCAGTGCCCAGATGTGATGAGAGATAAAAAGGTTAGTTCTCTCAGGTTCTATCTCGATTAGCTAGATGTCATTGTCAAACCAATGGAATGATATTTATTGGCTTGCTATATGAGCTGCTTTTCCTGAAAAATGTATAGCTAGCTATCTGATATGGCTAGCTAGTTGTTGTTCTAGTGTCCGTTAAATGTTACAGCCACAATATCATGATCATGTAGTCATGCATCGGCAGACCAGCGAGGAGGACAAAAGCTATCAATAATATCAAATAAATATTTTCAGGAAAAGCATGGAAAGAGCTTTACCTGTAGTAATTATATTATTTTTAACCACCTCATGCACATCATCTGTTTCTGTGTTACATTCCATATTATGTTTTAATATATTTGTACTGTATCTGTCTCAAGTTGTACAAATTATGTTTGAATTGTCAAGTGGACTGAATTCTCATTAAAATAATGTTGTGCCTCTGCTAGCCACACAACCACTGCCTCAGAGTGGTTGGGTAAGCTCCTTCCTGCATTTACATAACCATGGCTAACAGTGAACTTCAACATCTTCTGTTTTGATTTTGTTGTTGATTCTGCTCTTCACAAGTCCTCACTGCCAACCCTAGCTATGGAAACAATTTCCCCAGTTTAACATACACTAGTGTAACACTGATACATCTATACATCATGGCAACATGCTTGACTTTAAACATGCCTTAACTTTATGGAGGTGATTGTTCCTGTTGTTGTCCATTGTTCCTGTGAGATATTCAATGTCCTGCCTTCCCCCAACCCTTTCCTTTCGCTCTCTCTTAGGATCTTGTTTGCAGACTTCTTCCTGATTAACATGATCCTGTGGGTAGAGGGCTTCTTGGCAGCCATCCCCTTCAGGACGCTGGTGGCCATCTTGGATTTGTGGTTTGGCATCTCCATGCCTCTCACCTTCGTGGGCGCCTAGCCTAATTCGTCTTCAAGAAGCCTGTGAGTTTCATCTATCAATCACACTCTCTGTATGAATAACTCTTTCAGGCAGAGGCTCCTAAGAGGAGGAAGGGGAGTACCATCTTCCTCAGTGAAATTCATAAAAATTTAAATTGTAAAACATTTCAAAAGTTATCATTTTTAGATAAAACTATACTAAATATAATCAAGTCAATAATGTTGTTCACCCAATCAAAGGATCAGAGAATTTTTATTTATTTATTTCACCTTTATTTAACCAGGTAGGCAAGTTGAGAACAAGTTCTCATTTACAATTGCGACCTGGCCAAGATAAAGCAAAGCAGTTCGACACATACAACGACACAGAGTTACACATGGAGTAAAACAAACATACAGTCAATAATACAGTATAAACAAGTCTATATACGATGTGAGCAAATGAGGTGAGATAAGGGAGGTAAAGGCAAAAAGGCCATGGTGGCAAAGTAAATACAATATAGCAAGTAAAACACTGGAATGGTAGATTTGCAGTGGAAGAATGTGCAAAGTAGAAATAAAAATAATGGGGTGCAAAGGAGCTAAATAAATTAATTAATTAAATACAGTAGGGAAAGAGGTAGTTGTTTGGGCTAAATAATAGGTGGGCTATGTACAGGTGCAGTAATCTGTGAGCTGCTCTGACAGTTGGTGCTTAAAGCTAGTGAGGGAGATAAGTGTTTCCAGTTTCAGAGATTTTTGTAGTTCGTTCCAGTCATTGGCAGCAGAGAACTGGAAGGAGAGGCGGCCAAAGAAAGAATTGGTTTTGGGGGAGAGATATACCTGCTGGAGCGTGTGCTACAGGTGGGAGATGCTATGGTGACCAGCGAGCTGAGATAAGGGGGGACTTTACCTAGCAGGGTCTTGTAGATGACATGGAGCCAGTGGGTTTGGCGACGAGTATGAAGCGAGGGCCAGCCAACGAGAGCGTACAGGTCGCAATGGTGGGTAGTATATGGGGCTTTGGTGACAAAACGGATTGCACTGTGATAGACTGCATCCAATTTGTTGAGTAGGGTGTTGGAGGCTATTTTGTAAATGACATCGCAAAAGTCGAGGATTGGTAGGATGGTCAGTTTTACAAGGGTATGTTTGGCAGCATGAGTGAAGGATGCTTTGTTGCGAAATAGGAAGCCAATTCTAGATTTAACTTTGGATTGGAGATGTTTGATATGGGTCTGGAAGGAGAGTTTACAGTCTAACCAGACACCTAAGTATTTGTAGTTGTCCACGTATTCTAAGTCAGAGCCGTCCAGAGTAGTGATGTTGGACAGGCGGGCAGGTGCAGGTAGCGATCGGTTGAAGAGCATGCATTTAGTTTTACTTGTATTTAAGAGCAATTGGAGGCCACGGAAGGAGAGTTGTATGGCATTGCCTGGAGGGTTGTTAACACAGTGTCCAAAGAAGGGCCAGAAGTATACAGAATGGTGTCGTCTGCGTAGAGGTGGATCAGAGACTCACCAGCAGCAAGAGCGACCTCATTGATGTATACAGAGAAGAGAGTCGGTCCAAGAATTGAACCCTGTGGCACCCCCATAGAGACTGCCAGAGGTCCGGACAGCAGACCCTCCGATTTGACACACTGAACTATATCAGAGAAGTAGTTGGTGAACCAGGCGAGGCAATCATTTGAGAAACCAAGGCTGTCGAGTCTGCCGATGAGGATGTGGTGATTGACAGAGTCGAAAGCCTTGGCCAGATCAATGAATACGGCTGCACAGTAATGTTTCTTATCGATGGCGGTTAAGATATCGTTTAGGACCTTGAGCGTGGCTGAGGTGCACCCATGACCAGCTCTGAAACCAGATTGCATGGCAGAGAAGGTATGGTGAGATTCAAAATGGTCGGTAATCTGTTTGTTGACTTAGCTTTCGAAGACCTTAGAAAGGCATGGTAGGATAGATATAGGTCTGTAGCAGTTTGGGTCAAGAGTGTCCGCCCCTTTGAAGAGGGGGATGACCGCAGCTGCTTTCCAATCTTTGGGAATCTCACGACCCGAAAGAGAGGTTGAACAGGCTAGTAATAAGGGTGGCAACAATTTCGGCAGATAATTTTAGAAAGAAAGGGTCCAAATTGTCTAGCCCGACTGATTTGTAGGGGTCCAGATTTTGCAGCTCTTTCAGAACATCAGCTGAACGGATTTGGGAGAAGGAGAAATGGGGAAGGCTTGGGCGAGTTGCTGTGGGGGGTGCAGTGCTGTTGACCGGGGTAGGAGTAGCCAGGTGGAAAGCATGGCCAGCCGTAGAAAAATGCTTATTGAAATTCTCAATTATGGTGGATTTTTCAGTGGTGACAGTGTTTCCTATATTCAGTGCAGTGGGAAGCTGGGAGGAGGTGTTCTTATTCTCCATGGACACTTTACAGTGTCCCAGAACTTTTTTTGAGTTAGTGTTGCAGGAAGCAAATTTCTGCTTGAAAAAGCTAGCCTTGGCTTTTCTAACTGCCTATGTTTTCTAGCTTCCCTGAACAGCTGCATATCACGGGGGCTGTTCGATGCTAATGCAGTACGCCATAGGATGTTTTTGTGTTGGTTAAGGGCAGTCAGGTCTGGGGAGAACCAAGGGCTATATCTGTTCCTGGTTCTAAATTTCTTGAATGGGGCATGTTTATTTAAGATGGTTAGGAATTTTAAAAAAAATATCCAGGCATCCTCTACTGACGGGATGAGATCAATATCCTTCCAGGATACCCCGGCCAGGTCGATTAGAAAGGCCTGCTCGCTGAAGTGTTTCAGGGAGCGTTTGACAGTGATGAGTGGAGGTCGTTTGACCGCTGACTCATTACGGATGCAGGCAATGATCGCTGAGATCTTGGTTGAAGACAGCAGAGGTGTATTTAGAGGGCAAGTTGGTTAGGATGATATCTATGAGGGTGCCAGTGTTTAAGGCTTTGGGGAGGTACCTGGTAGGTTCATTGATAATTTGTGTGAGATTGAGGGCATCAAGCTTAGATTGTAGGATGGCTGGGGTGTTAAGCATGTTCCAGTTTAGGTCGCCTAGCAGCACGAGCTCTGAAGATAGATTGGGGGCAATCAGTTCACATATGGTGTCCAGAACACAGCTGGGGGCAGAGGGTGGTCTATAGCAGACGGCAACGGTGAGAGACTTGTTTTTAGAGAGGTGGATTTTTAAAAGTAGAAGTTCAAATTGTTTGGGTACAGACCTGGATAGTAGGACAGAACTCTGCAGGCTATCTTTGCAGTAGATTGCAACACCGCCCCCTTTGGCAGTTCTATCTTGTCTGAAAATGTTGTAGTTTGGGATTAAAATGTCAGAATTTTTGGTGGTCTTCCTAAACCAGGATTCAGACACAGCTAGAACATCCGGGTTGGCAGAGTGTGCTAAAGCCGTGAATAGAACAAACTTAGGGAGGAGGCTTCTAATGTTAACATGCATGAAACCAAGGCTATTACGGTTACAGAAGTCATCAAAAGAGAGTGCCTGGGGAATAGGAGTGGAGCTAGGCACTGCAGGGCCTGGATTCACCTCTACATCGCCAGAGGAACAGAGGAGGAGTAGGATAAGGGTACGGCTAAAAGCAATAAGAATTGGTTGTCTAGAACGTCTGGAACAGAGAGTAAAAGGAGGTTTCTGGGGGCGATAAAATAGCTTCAAGGTATAATGTATAGACAAAGGTATGGTAGGATGTGAATACAGTGGAGGTAAACCTAGGTATTGAGTGATGAAGAGAGAGATATTGTCTCTAGAAACATAATTGAAACCAGGAGATGTCATCGCATGTGTGGGTGGTGGAACTAATAGGTTGGATAAGGTATAGTGAGCAGGACTAGAGGCTCTACAGTGAAATAAGCCAATAAACACTAACCAGAACAGCAATGGACAAGGCATATTGACATTAAGGAGAGGCATCCTTAGTCGAATGATCAAAAGGGTCCAGTGAGTAGAGAGGTTGGTTGGGGTCACGGCGATTTAGACAGCTAGCCAGGCCATCGGTAGCAAGCTAGCATAGGATGGAGGTCTGTTATTAGCCACCTCGTGCGTTCCGTCAGTAGATTAGTGGGGTTCCGTGTGGTAGAGGGGATTAATCCAAATCACACAACAACAAAAAAACTATAGATATAGTTATAGAGGCCCAAGAAAAAATAAAGAAAAAATAAATAAATAAATAATTTGTCCGATAGGTCTATTCAGATAGCTGTCTTATCGGCTGCTAACGGTTAGCGGACCGCAGATGGGCGTTCAGGTAACGTCGCGACGGAGGAGCCAGCCGGATAACTCCTTCGGGTAGATAACGTCGGTCGTCCAGTTGTGAAGGCCCGGTGGGGCTCCGCGTTGGCAGTAAAACGGGTCCGGATAGGTGATTGTAGCCCAGGAGTGATTGATGGAACTCTTCAGCTGGCTAGCTCCGGAATAATTGATGTTTGCTCCGGAATTGACGAAAGCCGATAGTCACACGGATAGCAGCTAACTAGCTGCGAGATCCAGGTATGAATGTCCAGAGTTAGCGGTTGAAATCCACGGACATGGAGAGAAAAATAGGTCCGGTATGTTCCGAGCCGCGCCGTACAAAACTGCCGATAGATTTTCGAGCTAAAGGATAGCTGATGACCACAAACCGTGGTTAGCTGAATACTAACGATTAGCCAGTAAAGCTTCTGGCTAACTAGCTTCTGGATTAGCTTCTGGATTAGTTTCTGGCTAGCTTCTATGGAGGATTACAGATTTGAGGTAAATACTTTTTTTTTTTTATAAATATAAATTGGTGAGGCGGGTTGCAGGAGAGTGTGAAGAGAATGAATCTAGTACTGAACGCATAAGCTACAGGTAGCTACCACTGCAGTGTATAAAATGTGCTGTAGTTGACTCAAAGAGAGAATTACAATAGTTGAACAGTTTTGAATAAATTAATTTCTTCCAAAATGAAGGAGAAGCAAGAGAAAGAGATTTACTCAATTTTCTTTCACTTTGTTTCACTTTCTTAGCTAGTTCTAGCCTACTCAAACACTCTGCTCAAACAGAGGGAGGCAGTGTTAACTAGCTGGCTATGACTATCCAACACAACACTGGAACTCTTCCAAGTAAAGCTTAAACTGCTTACTGACTGTACACTGTAACGTTACTGCATGATTGGCGTGGGTTTACTAACACGTTAGTTCTATTAGCAGTGATGGAAAAATTACCTAATTGTTGTACTTGAGTAAAAGTAAAGATACCTTAATATCTGGCAAACAATCAATTATTTGAACCAAGATCAACTCAGCCTCTAAGCAAGGAGACTGAATTTGATTGTTGAGTATTTTCTCGACATTTTATCACACCAGATGTTCCTGTTCAAGGTGTTCATCATTTCTCTCAACATCTGCTCCATGGCCACCATCCTGCTGTGCTACTTCCACTTGTGGGTGGAGCCATACACACAGTACATGGATCTCACAGGAGGCTGCTTAGGGGAAAACGGCTCATAATAATGGTCAGAACGGAGCAAATGGAATGGCATCAAACACATGGAAACCATGTCTATGATGTATTTAATACCATTCCACTAATTCTGCTCCAGCCATTATCAAATCAAATCAAATGTTATTGGTGACTTGCGCCTAATACACCAGGTGTAAACCTTACAGTGAAAGACTTACTTACAAGCCCTTAACCAACAATGCAGTTCAGGGTTAAGAAAATATTTACCAAATAAACTAAAGTAAAACATTTAATTATAAAGTAACATAAAATAACAAGGCTATATACAGGGGGTACAGGTACCGAGTCAATGTGCAGGGGTACAGTTTAGTCAAGGTCATTTGTACATGTAGGTAGGGGTAAAGTGACTTTGCAAGAATAATAAACAGAGAGTAGCAGCAGTGTAAAAACAAAGTGGGGTGGGGTCAATGTAAATAGTCTGGGTGGCCATTTGATTAATTGTTCAGCAGAATTATGGCTTGGGGGTAGAAGCTGTTAATGAGCCTTTTGACACTCGACTTGGCGCTCCGGTACCGCTTGCCGTGCGGTAGCAGAGAGAACAATCTATGACTAGGGTGACTGGAGTCTTTGATTTTTTTGGGCCTTCCTCTAACACCACCTAGTATATAGGTCCTAGATGGCAGGAAGCTTGGCCCAATGATGTAGTGGGCCGTACACACTACCCTCTGTAGCACCTTGCGGTCAGATGCCGAGCAGTTGCCATACCAGGCGCTGATGCAACCGGTCAGAATTCTCTCGATGGTGCAGTTGTCGTACTTTTTGAGGATCTGGGGACCCATGACAAATAATGTATGTCTCCTGAGGGGGAAAAGGCGTTGTCATGCCCTCTTCACTACTGTCATGGTGTGTTTGGACCATAATAGGTTTGTTGGTGATGTGGACACCAAGGAACTTAACTCTCGACCCGCTCCACAACAGCCCCATTGATGTGAATGGTGTGTTCGGCCACCCTTTTCCTGTAGTCTACGATCTGACCTCCTCCCTATAGACTGTTCCATCACTGTCAGTTATCAGGCCTACCACTGTTGGTGTCGTCAGCAAACTTAATGATGGTGTTGGAGTCGTGCTTAGCCACAAAGTTGTGGGTGAACCGGGAGTACAGGAGGGGACGCACCCCTGAGGAGCCCCCGTGTTGAGGATCAGCATAGCAGATGTGCTGTTGCCTAGCCTCACCTCCTGGGGACTGCCCGTCAGGAAGTCCAGGATCCAGTTGCAGAGGGAGGTGTTTAGTTCCAGGGTCCTTAGCTTAGTGATGAGCTTTGTGGGCACTATGGTGTTGAAGGCTGAGCTATAGTCAATGAACAGCATTCTCACATAGGTGTTCCTTTTGTCTAGGTGGGAAAGAGCCGTGTGGAGTGCGATTGAGGTCTAAGGTTTGCGGGATGATGGTGTTGATGTAAGCACTTCATGGCTACCAACGTGAGTGCTACAGAGCGGTAGTCATTTATGCAGGTTATCTTTGCTTTCTTGGGCTCAGGGACTATGGTAGTCTGCTTGAAACATGTAGGTATTACAGACTCGGTCAGGGAGAGGTTGAAAATGTCAGTGAAGACACTTGCCAGTTGGTCCGCGCATGCTCTGAGTACACATCCTGGTAATCTGTCTGGTCCCGCGGCCTTGTGAATGTTGACTTGTTTAAAGGTCTTACTCACATCGGCTACAGAGAGAGTGATCACACAGTCGTCCGGAACCGCTGGTGCTCTCATGCATACTTCAGTGTTGTTTGCCTCAAAGCGAGCTTAAAAGGCATTTAGCCCATCTGGTAGGCTCGCATCACTGGGCAGCTCACGGCTGGGTTTCCCTTTGTAGTCCGTAATAGTTTGCAAGCCTTTCCACATTCTACGAGCGTCAGAGCTGGTGTTGTAGGGATCTTAGTCCTGAATTGACTGTTCGCCTTAAGGCACAGCGGAATTTTGGATATAAGCATCCGGATTAGTGTCCCACTACCTGAAAGCGGCAACTCTAGCCTTTAGCTTGATGCGGATTTTGCCTGTAATCCATGGCATCTGGTTGGGATATGTATGTACGGTCACTGTGGGGACGACGTCGTCGATGCAGTTATTGATGAAGCTGGTGACTGTGATGATATACTCAATGCCATTAACTGAATCCCGGAACATATTCCAGTCTGTTCTAGCAAAGCAGTCCTGTAGCGTAGCATCCGCGTCATCTGATCACTTTCGTATTGAGCGAGTCACTGTTACTTCCTGCTTTCGTTTTTGCTTGAAAGCAGGAATCAGGATGATAGAATTATGGTCAGATTTAACAAATGGGGGGCGAGGGAGAGCTTTGTATGCCAGAGCCCCTCAGTCCAGAGGCGCCAGAGCCCCTCAATCCAGAGGCGCCAGAGCCCCTCAGTCCAGAGGCGCTGCCGGAGCCTCCCTCCTCTCCGGAGCTGCAGGAGCCTCCTGCCTATCCGGCGCTGCCGGAGTCTCCCGCCTGTCCGGCGCTGCCAGAATCATCCTTCACCTCGGCGCTGCCGGAATCTCCCATCCAATCGGGACCCATTTCTAGGGTCCCCAGTCCGAGGTCAGCTGCGAGGGTTGCCGTGTTTAGGAGGCCACGGAGGCGGAGAAAGACTGTGGGGAAGTGGGGTCCACCGCCACCGCGGACAGACGCCCACCCAGACGCCCACCCAGACCCTCCCATATAGGTTAAGGTTTTGCGGCCGGAGTCCGCACCTTGGGGGGGGGGGGGGTACTGACCTTTATTTCCTTTGTTCTGTCATTATTTAGTATGGTCAGGGCGTGAGTTGGGGTGGGCAGTCTATGTTTGTTTTTCTATGATTTTGGGGATTTCTATGTTTCGGCCTAGTATGGTTCTCAATCAGAGGCAGGTGTCATTAGTTGTCTCTGATTGAGAATCATACTTAGGTAGCCTGGGTTTCACTGTTGTATTGTGGGTGATTGTCTATGTCTAGTTGCATGTTAGCATTATGTTTCATTAGCAGTCACGGTCGTTTGTTGTTTTGTTAGCTTGTTTAGTTTACGTCGTGTTTTTCGTCATTCAATAAAATAATGCATTCATACCACGCTGCGCTTTGGTCAGCTTCATACCACGATCGTGACACATAACCTGAGCGGGAAACCAGGTTGCATACCAGAGATATCAAGAAAGCAAAGATTATCAAAAGTGTTGGAAAAACTTGTCAGTAAACAGGGGAAAATAGAAATAGGCCTATAACAGTTAGAATCAGCTTGATCTCCCCCTTTAAATAAAGGACGAACAGTGGCTGCCTTCCAAGCAATGGGAACCTCCCCAGAGAGAAGAGACAGGTCACAAAGGTCAGAGATTTTAGGGGCAGCAACCTTAAAGAAGAAAGGGTCTAAACCATCTGACCCAGATGTTTTTTGGGGGTCAAGTTTAAGAATCTCCTTTAGCACCTCGGACTCAGTGACCGCCTGCAGGGAGACACTTTGTAGCGGGGCAGAGGAAAAGAGGGAGGACCATCGGGGCTCGTCGCATTAGAAGGGGTGGGAGATGAGGAAATGTTGGACGGGCAAGGAGGCATGGCTAAGTCAAATAGAAATCCTGACAATGAAGTGGTGATTAAAAAGCTCAGCCATGTGCTCCTTGTCAGTAACAACCACATCATCAACTTTAAGGGACATGGGCAGCTGTGATGAGGGAGTGAAACACAGTGTGGGTGAACGGATGATCTTCACATGTGCATTTTCCACCATAAAGCATGGAGAAGGAGGTGTGATGGTGTGGGGGTGCTTTGCTGGTGACACTGTCTGTGAGTTATTTGGAATTTAATGCACACTTAACCAGCATGGATACCACAGCATTCTGCAGCAATACACCACTCCATCTGGTTTGGACTTAGTGGGACTATTATGTTTTTCAACAGGACAATGATCCAACACACCTCCAGGCTGGGTAAGGGCTATTTTACCAAGGAGAGTGATGGAGTGCTGCATCAGATAACCTGGCCTCCACAATCACCCGACCTCAACCACATTGAGATGGTTTGGGATGAGTCGGACCGCAGAGTGAAGGAAAAGCAGCCAACAAGTGCTCAGCATATATGAGAACTCCTTCAAGACTGTTGGAAAAGCATTCCAGGTGGGGCTGCTTGAGAGAATGGCAAGAGTGTGCAAAACTGTCAAGGCAAAGGGTGGCTGCTTTGAAGAATCTCAAATATAACATATATTTTGGTTTGTTTAACACTTTGTTTACTACATGATTCCATGTGTTATTTCATAGTTTTGATGTCTACACTATTATTCTACAATGTAGAAAATAGTGAAAAAAAAGAAACTCTTCAATGAGTAGGTGTTCTTAAAAAGTTTGACCAGTAGAGTAAATACAAAAGTATGTGGACACCGCTTCAAATTAAGGGAATTTGGCTATTTCAGCCACACCCGTTGCTGACAGGTGTATAAAATCGAGTGCACAGACATGCAAGCGTCGGCTGGCGTGGTATACAGCTTGCCGCCATTGGACTCTGAAGTAGTGGAAATGTGTTCTCTGGAGTGCTGAATCACGCTTCACCATCTGTCAGTCCGACAGACAAATCTGGGTTTGGCAGATGCCAGGAAAACGCTACCTGCCAACGGTAAAGTTTGGTGGACGAGGAATAGTGTACTGGGGTTGTTTTTCATGGTTCGTGCTAAGCCCCTTAGTACCAGTGAAGGAACATCTTAACACTACAGCATACAATAACATTCTAGATGATTTTGTTAGTGGGAGCATGCCTAAGATCACACATTAGACCAAGGCCCATATTCATAAAGCATCCAATGCTGCTTTTCGACTAACATCAGTGTTACACTAGTGTATAAACCCTTATGTTATACTATTGTTTCCATAACTAGAGCTGGCAGTGAGGAATCCACAACCTCTGCATAATAAAAACCATTGCTTTGAGAGAAGATGTTAAAGTTCATAGTTAGCCATTGTTATGGCAATGCAAACTGAAAAGTACCAGCGGCCTGGCTTTGGCCCCAAGAGAGAAGGTCCGACAGAGCCATGGCCCAGTGAGACACGGGTGCCGGCCCACGTAGATGGAGACAGAAAAGTCTGAGCCTTTTAGGTAAAACACTGAGGAGACGGGGGCTGGGAGACACTGTGGCCCTGTCCAATGTCACTCCTGAACAGGGCCAGCCAGGAAGGAGCTGACCCAACCACTTTGAGGTAGTGGTTGTGTGGGTAGCAGAGGCAGAGGTGTGCTTAGCAGTGCTTAGCAGATCTGAAAGAGAGGCACAACATTATTTGAATGAGAATTCAGTCATGACAATTCAAACAGAATGTGTGCAACTTGAGACAGATAGCAATACAGTACAAATATACTAAAAGATAATATGGAATGTAACACAGACGTGCATGAGTTGGTTTAAAATAATACTACAGGTAGCTAACTCTTTCCATGCTTTTCCTGAAAATGTTTATTGGATATTATAGCTAGCTAGTTGATGTTGTTCTGGCTAGCTCACCCAAAGCAAGCTTTTCTTCACCTCGCTGGTCTGCAGATGCATGACTACATGATCATGATGTTATGGCTGTAAAGATATTACTGCACTGTTGGAGCTAGGAACACAAGCATTTCGCTACACCTGCTAAATATTGTGTATATGACCAATAACATTTTATTTGAATGTTTTTTTACATCTACAAAACCTGGCCGAGGTTAGTCGGTAAATTAGTGACAAAACTCTGAGTGCACAGATTTGACATCAGTAAATGTAGTTTTAATTCACAGAAGATTCACCAGTCACAAGTTTAGAAAATTAGTTGCATTCATTCTCAAATTTAGTTGCTCATTTTATTGAATTTATTAACATCAACGTACATGTTTGAATGTTCATGTTATGTGCTTGCAAATGTGGCATTTATTCTCAAGTGCCATGTTTGATATTTTTTTTGCAAATACAAAACGGATTATATAAGTGCAACTCATATTTGACATTATTTTACACAAGACACTATGTTACCTTCATAATTGACCCCAAACCCAACACATGCTTTCCCGGAAGTCTCGCGATGTTGCGCTTCTGGGTTTAGGAACTCTGTGGAACAACAATCAATACTTTACAAAAGTGTATAGTGTCATCTTCTGGCCACACGTAAAACTGAAGGCTATTATACCAATGAACATCCCGGGAATACGAGATCGATCATCCCTGAAATGCAATAGGCTACATCCGTTATTACACTGGTTATAAAAATAAAGTTTAGATATCTAAAGGCCAGCAAAGCATTTGATTTGGCATAGGCCTAGTTGAACAGTAAGTGTTACTCTAATGTTGACGATAGGAACCTGTGGCTCTGATGTTCCTTCTAAACAAAATCAAAATACTGCTAGGGCAGAAGATTATCCGTAAATTGTATTCATGTTACAAATTATAAACATTACTTTCTGAACCATGCCTTAAGGCTTACAATGTTGACATCCTGATTGCGCCCGATTTGAACCGGATATACAACTTTAGTCGGGGTCACGTTTATTGTTGAAGAGGAAAGATGTCTGAACTGATTTTATTCAATTTCAACGATGCAAAATATATATTTACAGTAAGAACTTGTCTTCAATACGGAGTATTTCAGACTATTCTATGCATGATTTAAATTGTTTATCACATCTTTGTAGAAACGCTTACAATACCTTTGCAAGCCAAGTCATATTCATTAGACACGTTGGTTGGCTAGCTTAATCACGTTAGCAGGTTAACAACGTGTAACGATAGTCCCAAGAAAATACTAAGCTTTTATTATTTGTTCAATTGTTATAACTCTCACCCAGGCCTCAAACAGAAGTGTGTTAGTCAACAAAACCAGCAAACCGTTGATAAACGCATTCAACCAGATCACTGGAAAGTGAGTGAATGGCGTTACATAGCTAATGTTAGCTGTTAACATTAATTATATTATCTCTAGGCTATGCCTCTGTCCACATCACCACAGACATTGTCTGCCTGCTTGTCTCTTCACAGTGAGACAGAGAAGAAGACCACCTTTGACCAAGCTCTGAGGCAGGTCCTGGAGGAGTAGATTGTAAGTTTAAAGAAATGTAGCACATATGTATGTATGCGTGTGTGTGTAATTTGTTTTAGATATGTATATGTAAAGTGTTGGTCCCATTTTTTTTCATGAGCTGAAATAAAATTTCCCAGGCATGGTTCAATTTTTCTCAAATTTAGTGCACAATTTTGTTTACATCTCTGTTAATGAGTATTTCTCCCTTGCCAAGATAATCCATCCAATTGACAGGTGTGGCTTATCAAGAAGCTGATTTAAACAGCATGGCCATTACACAGGTGCACCTTGTGCTGGGGGCAATAAAAGGCCACTATAAAATATGCAGTTTTGTCACACAACACAAAGCCACAGATGTCTCAAGTTTTGAGGGAACACGCAATTTTCATGCTGACTGCAGGAATGTCTTAACAGAGCTTTTCCCAGAGAATGTAATGTTAATTTCTTAATGTTAATTTCGCCTCTAACGTCGTTTTAGAAAATGTGGCAGTACTTCCAACCGGCCTCACAACTGCAGACCACGTGTAACCATGCCAGCCCAGTACCTCCACCTGTGGGATAGTGAGAGGAGTGGGGATGCTGAGGAGTACTTCTGTCTGTAATAAAGCCCTTTTGTGGGGAAAAACTCATTCTGATTGGATGGGCCTGGCTCCCCAGTGATTGGGCCTGTGAAATCCATAGATTAGGGCCTAATTAGTTTATTTCAATTGACTGATTTCCTTCTATGAACTGTGTAACTCAGTAAAATCTTTGAAATTATTGCATGTTGCATTTATATTTTTGTTTAGTATATTTATATGTATGTGTATATGTGTGTTTGTTTTGTTGTCACATACACCTGATAGGTGCAGTGAAATGTGTTGTTTTACAGGGTCAAACATGGTAGTATGGTGCCCCTGGAGCAAATTAGGGTTGAGTGCCTTGCTCAAGGGCTACCTGCCACCTAGTGGTTAGTGAGGTCGCTGGTTCGAAAACCTGAGCCGACAAGGCGAAAACTCTGAAGTATACTGCTAGTACATGGTCTTGCTTATGCTCAATATGCTTCACCAAGAGTCGAGCAACATTCTCCCTTTCTCTCCTTTTCTTTTACAGGTGGAAAAGAAAGCACTCGTCGATGACTTCCTGTCTCTCATCATTCTCAGCATTGATGGAGTCACTGAAGGTAAGCAGCAGGCTGAACGTCACGTCATAACATCGCTACATCTCCTTCTGTTTTACCTCCTTAGTATTTCATCGATATACACGCCAGACAGCAAATTATGTAGTAATTGTGTAGAAAAGTGTAGTAAATTCACTTGTCCATGCAGGTATCTGCTCCGCCACCACTCCTTTCCTACTGTTGGGAGATGTTCTGGACTGTCTTCCTCTGTACCAGTGTGATAAGGTCTTCTCCTTTGTTGAAGAGAATGTCTCCACCTGGAAGTCTGTAAGTAGCTTAGTCTGTTTCTCTGCGTTCTTAGAGTAACGGTCAATGTTTACTTGATGACAGGTTTCTTATAGATCTTTCCTTTTAGTTATTGAGGAAATGCCACCAACATAACTTTCTCCTCTCTCACTTCAGAACTCCTTTTACACTGCTGGGAAGAACTACTTGTTAAGGATGTGTAATGGTGAGGATAAAGGCACACATTAAGATCACTTCCTGGCAGATGTTTCCTGTAGGACCCGGGATTTGAACTGGCAACCCTCTGGTTGCTGGCTTGCCTCTCTAATGTCTAGTGCACCTGCTCCATGGTAAGCAACATGAGTCCTTGTTCCATCTATCGCAATGCTTGAAATCAGTGGTTTTTCATCAACATAGCTGTTGCACTGATCCCTATGCTGGCAAGTCTTGTAAGTTTGATTGCAGCTTGCTAAAACAAGTTGTTATCTTTATTTGTGCAGATATTCCATCACTAAACCCCATCTTCTTACTTTGCAGATCTTTTGAGGAGGTTGTCCAAGTCTCAGAACACAGTCTTCTGTGGACGGATCCAGCTGTTCCTGGCTCGTCTCTTTCCCCTGTCTGAGAAATCAGGTGAGAGGGTTACATGGAGCTACAGGAACTGACGTCATTTATGTTTTATCATGGATGTGGACTTGTGGCCACTATTGTGTTCCTTTGTGTGTTTCAGGTCTGAACCTGCAGAGCCAGTTTAATCTCGACAACATCATAGTGTTCAACAAAAATGAGCAAGAGAGCACTCTTGGCCAGAAGGTAAGGCCTTGTTCTAAGGATTGTCGATACTGTGTATTGTGTAAGCTGTTGAATGATGTGTGTGCTGTTGAATGTGCTTAACAATGAATTACCACTCTCTCTCTACCTCTGTTCTGTGTTGTCTTCTACAGCCCACAGAGGAGGAGGATGGGATGGAAGTGGAGGAGGGGGAGATGGGGAACCTAGTGCACCTGCTCCATGGTAAGCAACATGAGTCCTTGTTCCATCTATCGCAATGCTTGAAATCAGTGGTTTTTCATCAACATAGCTGTTGCACTGATCCCTATGCTGGCAAGCCTTGTAAGTTTGATTGCAGCTTGCTAAAACAAGTTGTCATCTATAAAATTGCTCCCTGTTTGTAGTTCCATCCCTATCGACTACAACCTACAGAAAGTTTTGGACTCTGCAGGACTACTTCAGAAACCCTGTTCAGTGTTATGAGAAGTTTTCCTGGATGACTTTCCTCAAAGTTACTTTTCTGCCCTCTTTCCCTCCCAAAATAGCTTTGTGACATGACCCATCTATGGACATCTACTAAAAGTATGACACTTTGCTTTAAAAAAAATGTCTTGTTCAAAACTGTTACTATTCTGTATGTCCTGTGAAGTTTCAAGACAGGTGCTGGCTGTGTTTGTTTCTGTGAGAAGACACTGAAAAGTTGTTTGAGTTAATAGAAATGTTCTGTATGTTGTCTGTAGTATTCAGACAGTGTTTAGAAGCTTCAAGCTGGACGACATGCAGGCTTCTAAAAAGAAGCTGGAAGAGCTGAGGACGGCAGGAGGAGACCACGTTTACTTTGCCAAGTTCCTCACCAGTGAGAAGGTGACATCTCAACTTCCATCAATTAAGAATAGAACAGAATAGAGATTGACTACATTGCAGTGACTGCACAGTCACTGTTCTACAAATCACCTTACGTCCCAAGTAACTACTCATTATGTGATTGAGATTAGGAAGTCTATACCTCACCTTTCTCAAATGGATCCCTTCAAATACAATGACAGTCTCTGTCTTTGCCTCTAGTTGATGGACCTGTAGCTCAGTGACAGTAACTTCAGACGACACATCCTCCTGCAGTACCTTATCCTGTCCCAGTACCTCCAAGGGACAGGTCAAGTTCAAAAGGTGAGGTGGCCCAAGAAGATGGCCCCCGTCCCACACCATCATTCACTATGTCAGGTTGAATGTAGTTTGATTCAATTTAGCAGTAAAAGGTGTAACAGTGAATTCATATTGTGATTTGACTGCTGTTGGTCTCTTCACTACCAACTCTTGTCCTGTAAATTGCTGCAGCTCCAGTTGTATCCTGAATGATGATCAGTGTTCATGGATGGAGTAGACCATCAAAGTTGTGTACCAGGTGTGTGTGTTTCATCTGATAGATTGTAAATTACTGTTTTATATAATTATCCTCTTAGTATGAATAGATTGTTTTTATATCCTTAGAGATTGAAAGTAGTGTTAGGTTCAAGCTCTGTGCATGAGAACTGTAATTATTTAGTGAACTGTAGGAATGTGTGCTCCCAATAACTCAAGGACTCTGCTGACTGACAATACGTCTTATTGATATGCACGGAGAAATCCTGGGTGATAGGGAAAAGTACTGAAGTACATCTTTGTGGAAGAGAGGGTGTTAAAGCTAAGGTTATAAGTGGACACTGCACTGTTTCGAATGTATGTATTCAACTGTACATCTTCACTGAGTAAACATTTTAAATTTCACTTTGAGTTTGGGCTCTTTTGTATGATCATGTGTTTATTGTATATTCAGATATTGCTATTTTTTATCACCTGTCTAACTTGTTCCCTATAGCTGCTCAGAGAGATCCCACCGGATGAAGACAAGTTTGCCACCATGGTCGAGGTAAGAATAGTCTGAATATTCCGTAAGTCTGTGTAGTTCCTGCAAGTTCACATGTTTTATTAGTGACATCACAACATACAGTACCAGCCAAAAGTTTGGACATACCTACTCATTCAAGGATTTTTCTTTATTTTTCTATTTTCTACATTATATAATAATAGTGATGATATCAACTATGAAATAACACATATGGAATCATGTGTTAAACAAATGAAAATATATTTTAGATTCTTCAAAGTAGTCACCATTTGCCTTGATGACAGCTTTGCACACTTTTGGCAACCTCTTAACCAGCTTCATGAGGAATGCTTTTCCAACAGTTTAGAAGGAGATCCCACATATGCTGAGCACTTGTTGGCTGCTTTTCCTTCACTCTGCGGTCCAACTCATCCCAAACCATCTCAAATGGATTGAGTGATTGTGGAGGCCAGGTCATCTGATGCAGCACTCCATCACTCTCTTTCTTGGTCAAATAGCACTTACACAGCCTGGAGGTGTGTTGGGTCATTGTCCTGTTGAAAAACAAATGATGGTCCCACTAAGCACAAACCAGATGGGATGATGTATCGCTGCAGAATGCTGTGGTAGCCATGCTGGTTAAGTGTCCCTTAAATTCTAAATAAATCATACAGTGTCACCAGCAAAGCACCATCACACCACCTCCTCTATGCTTCACATTGGGAACCACAGATGCAGAGATTATCTGTTCACCTACTCTGCATCTCACAAAGATACGGAGGTTGGAACCAAAAATATAGAATTCGGTTGCTCGTGTTTCTTAGCCCAAGCAGTCTCTTCTTATTGGTGTCCTTTAGTAGTGGTTTCTTTGCAGCAATTTGACCAGAAAGGCCTGATTCATGCCGTCTCCTCTGACCAGTTGATGTTGAGATGTGTCTGTTATTTTAATTCTGTGAAGCATTTATTTGGGCTGCAATTTAAGATGCAGTTATTTGCAGATTTCTGAGGCTGGTAACTCTAATGAACTTTCCTGTGGTGGTCCTCATGAGAGCCAGTTTCATCATAGTGCTGGGTGGTTTTTGCGTTTTAAGACACTTTCAAAGTTATTTAAATCTTCAGGATTGACTGACCTTCAGGTCTTAAAGTAATGATGGTAATAAGTTTCTCTTTGCTTATTTTAGCTGTTTGACATAATATGGACTTGGTCTTTTATCAAATAGGACGATCTTCTATATGTCACAACACTAAGAAGGAAAGAAATTCCACAAACTTTTACCAAGGCACACCTGTTAATTGAAATGCATTTCAGGTGACTACCTCAAGAAGCTGGCTGAGAGAATGCCAAGAGTTTGCAAAGCTGTCATCAAGGAAAAGGTTGGCTACTTTTAAGAATCTCAAATATATTTTGATTTGTTTAACACTTTTTTGGTTAAAACATGATTCCATATGTGTTATGTCATAGTTTTGATGTCTTCACTATTCTTCTACAACGTAGAAAACAGTAAAAAAAAATAAAGAACTAAAGAACCCTGGAATGAGTAGGTGTGTCAACTATTGACTGGTAATGTACACTGCTCAAAAAAAATAAAGGGAACACTTAAACAACACAATGTAACTCCAAGTCAATCACACTTCTGTGAAATCAAACTGTCCACTGATTGACAATACATTTCACATGCTGTTGTGCAAATGGAATAGACAACAGGTGGAAATTATAGGCAATTAGCAAGATACCCCCAATAAAGGAGTGGTTCTGCAGGTGGTGACCACAGACCACTTCTCAGTTCCTATGCTTCCTGGCTGATGTTTTTTGGTCACTTGTGAATGCTGGTGGTGCTTTCACTCTAGTGGTAGCATGAGATGGAGTCTACAACCCACACAAGTGGCTCAGGTAGTGCAGCTCATCCAGGATGGCACATCAATGCGAGCTGTTTGCTGTGTCTGTCAGCGTAGTGTGCAGAGAATGGAGGCGCTACCAGGAGACAGGCCAGTACATCAGGAGACGTGGAGGAGGCCGTAGGAGGGCAACAACCCAGCAGCAGGACCACTACCTCCGCCTTTGTGCAAGGAGGAGCACTGCCAGAGCCCTGCAAAATGACCTCCAGCAGGCCACAAATATGCATGTGTCTGCTCAAACGGTCAGAAACAGACTCCATGAGGGTGGTATGAGGGCCCGACGTCCACAGGTGGGGGTTGTGCTTACAGCCGAACACCGTGCAGGACGTTTGGCATTTGCCAGAGAACACCAAGATTGGCAAATTCGCCACTGGCGCCCTGTGCTCTTCACAGATGAATGTGACAGACGTGACAGACGTGAGAGTCTGGAGACACCGTGGAGAACGTTCTGCTGCCTGCAACATCCTCCAGCATGACCGGTTTGGCGGTGGGTCAGTCATGGTGTGGGGTGGCATTTCTTTGGGGGGGCCGCACAGCCCTCCATGTGCTCGCCAGAGGTAGCCTGACTGCCATTAGGTACCGAGATGAGATCCTCAGACCCCTTGTGAGACCATATGCTGGTGTGGTTGGCCCTGGGTTCCTCCTAATGCAAGACAATGCTAGACCTCATGTGGCTGGAGTGTGTCAGCAGTTCCTGCAAGAGGAAGGCATTGATGCTATGGACCGCCCGTTCCCCAGACCTGAATCCAATTGAGCACATCTGGGACATCATGTCTCGCTCCATCCACCAAAGTAGCCACCTTTTTCCTTGATGACAGCTTTGCACACTCTTGGCATTCTCTCATCCAGCTTCTTGAGGTAGTCACCTGGAATGCATTTCAATTAACAGGTGTGCCTTGGTAAAAGTTTGTGGAATTTCTTTCCTTCTTAATGCGTTTGAGCCAATCAGTTGTGTTGTGACATACAGAAGATCGTCCTATTTGATAAAAGACCAAGTCCATATTATGTCAAAAACAGCTAAAATAAGCAAAGAGAAACGTATTACCATCATTACTTTAAGACCTGAATGTCAGTCAATCCGGAAGATTTAAAGAACTTTGAAAGTGTCTTAAAACGCAAAAACCACCCAGCACTATGATGAAACTGGCTCTCATGAGGACCACCACAGGAAAGGAAGACCCAGATTACCTCTGCTCTCCTAAGTTCATTAGAGTTACCAGCCTCAGAAGTCTGCAAATAACTGCATCTCAAATTGCAGCCCAAATAAATGCTTCACAGAATTAAATTAATAGACACATCTCAACATCAACTGTTCAGAGGAAACTGTGTGAATCAGGCCTTCATGGTCGAATTACTGCTAAGAAACCACTACTAAAGGACACCAGTAAGAAGAAGAGACTTACTTGGGCCAAGAAACACGAGCAATGGACATTAGACTGGTGGAAATATGTCCTTTGGTCTGATGAGTCCAAATTTTTAGATTTTTGGTTCCAACCGCCATGACTTTGTGAGACGCAGAGTAGGTAAAGGGATGATCTCCGCAAGTGTGGTTCCCACCGTGAAGCATGGAGGAGGTGTGGGGGTGCTTTGCTGGTGACACTGTCAGTGATTTATTTAGAATTCAAGGCACACTTAACCAGCATGGCTACCACAGCATTCTGCAGCGATACGCCATCCCATCTGGTTTGCACTTAGTGGGACTATCATTTTTTTCAACAGAAAACACAAAACACACCCCCAGGCTGTGTAAGTGCTGTTTGACCAAGAAGGATAGTGATGGAGTGCTGCATCAGATGACCTGGCCTCTACAATCACCCAATCTCAATCCAATTGAGATGGTTTTGGATGAGTTGGACTGCAGAGTGTAGGAAAAGCAGCCAACAAGTGCTCAGTATATGTGGGAACTCCTTCAAGACTGTTGGAAAAGCATTCCAGGTGACTACCTCATGAAGCTGGTTGAGAGAATGCCAAGATTGTGCAAAGCTGTCATCAAGGCAAAGAGTGGCTACTTTGAAGAATATAACATATATTGACACTCTTTTTTGTTATTTACATGATTCCATATGTGTTATTTCATAGTTCTGATGTCTTCACTATTATTCTACAATTTAGAAAAAAATCCTTGAATGAGTAGGTGTCCAAACTTTTGAACGGTACTGTATATACAGTGCCTTCAGAAGATATTCACACCCCTTGACCCTTTTCACATTTTGTTGTGTTACAGCCTGAATTTTAAATGGGCTAAGTTGAGGTTGTCACTGGCCTACACACAATACCCCATGATGTTTTTAGAAATGTTTACAAATTAATAAAAAATGAAAAGCTGAAATGTCTTGAGTCAATTAGTATTCAACCCCTTTGTTATGGCAAGCCTAAATAAGTTCAGGAGTAAAAATGTGCTTTAACAAGTCACAAGTTTCATGGACTCATTGTGTGTGCAATAAGTGTTTAACATGATTTTTGAATGACTACCTCATCTGTCCCCCACACATACAGATAATTGTAAGTTCCCTCAATCGAGGAGTGAATTTCAAACACGGATTCAACCACAAAGACCAGGGAAGTTTTCAAATGCCTCAAAGAACAGCACCCATTGGTAAAAAAAAAAAAAAAATGCTCACATTGAATCTCCCTTTTGAGCTTGGTGATGTTATTAATTACACTTTGGCTGGTGTATCAATACACCCAGTCACCACAAAGATACAGGTGTCCTTCCTAACATAGTTGCCAGACAGGAAGGACACCACTGGGATTTTAAATTGTTTATTTAAACTTTATTTAACTAGGAAAGTCAGTTAAGAACAAATTCTTATTTTACAAGATGGCCTACACCGGCCAACACGGATGACGCTGGGCCAATTGTGTGCTGCCCTATAGGACTCCCGATCACGGCCGTTTGTGATACAGCCCAGACTGGGGTCTGTTGTGATGTCTCTAGCACTGCGATGCTGTTCCACTCAGGAGCCCCAATGGTGACTTTAATTGTTTTAAACGTTTAATGGCTGTGATAGGAAAAAACTGAGGATGGATCAACAACATTGTAGTTATCCACAATACTAACCTAATTGACAATGTGAAAATGTGCATCCTGTCTGCAACAAGGCACTAAAGTATCTGCAAAAAATGTGTCAAAGCAATTCACTTTTTGTTCTAAATACAAAGTGTTATGTTTGGGGCAAATCCAACACAACACAACAGAGTACCACTCCATATTTTCAAGCATAGTGGTGGCTGCATCATGTTATGGGAATGTTTGTAATCATTAAGGACTGGGTAGTTTTTCAGGATAAAATAAGAAATGGAATGGAGCTAAACACAGGAAAAATCCTCAAAAAATCTGGTTCAGTCTGCTTTCCACCAGACACTGGGAGATTAATTCACCTTTCAGCAGGACAATAACCTAAAACACAAGGCCAAATCTACACAAGTTGCTTACCAAGGAGTAGCTGAGAATTTTGAAAAAGATAATGGGCAAATGTTGCACAATCCAGGTGTGGAAAGCTCCTAGAGACTTACCCAAAAGACTGTAATTGCTGCCAAAGGTGCTTCTATGAACTATTGACAAAGGGTTGTGAATACTTATTTAAATAAGACATTTCATTATGGGGTAATGTGTGTGAGAAGAAAAATTATACATATTTTGAATATAGGCTGTAACACAACATGTGGAATAAGTCAAGGGGTATGAACACTTTCTGAAGGTACTGTAAAAATCAAGACCAGTAGATGACAAACCCAAGAGACCCATTGGGAAGAGACAAGCTCCAGAAGACTTCCTAGGTAAAGGCCCTGACAGGAAGGTCTTCATGGGGAAGTAAGTATCAATCCTAACATAATAATAATAATTTGGTGGGTGCTTATAATGTACAATAATAAATGATACAACTTCTATAGCGCTTTTAATTACAGAAAGAATATCAAGATTCAAGTCTGTAGGGAAAGGATGGGGGGTACCTAGTCAGTTGTACAACTGAATGCATTCAACTGAAATGTCTTCCGCATTTAACCCAACCCCTCTGAATCAGAGAGGTGCGGGGGGGGGGGACTGCCTGAATTGATATCCACATCATCGGTGCCTGGCGGAACAGTTGATTAACTGATTTGTTCAGGGTCAAAATGACAGATTTTTACCTTGTTAGCCCTGGGATTCGATCTAGCCACTAGGCTACCTACCGCCCCTGTATTATACGCATGTGTGAATTGGACATTTTGTCCATATCCAAACTCTGTATGGCAATGATAACTGGGACAGAATAGTAATGTGTTCCCCAAAACCATAGTTGGTTTAGGAAAGTTGAGGTATGCCAGTTGAATTATTTACAGTGTCTAGCCCTCATATTGGAGCCTAATGAAAATGGGGAGACATAGCATGTTGCCAATATGGGGGACGAGTGACACAGCTTCCCTTGTATTTGGCTTTGTCAAAACTCGTGTTTGTTTTCTTGCAGTGATGAACTCACGAGACTGTGGAATCTGAATCATAACAATATGGCAGCTTGCCAGTCAGTTAGCAGGTGAGTGGTTTTACAGCAGTGGTGCAGCTGGTCAAAGTTACATAGCCCACTTATCTACCTATACATTTTTGGTGTATAACATTAAAGGAGGATTTCGCTTTTTACAACCAAATGTAAAAAAATATATATAAATGACATATTATAGAAGGGTCCAGACACTTTCTTTGTGACTTGACTTGTTTTTGAGAAACTTACTGCAACCAGCGATTCACTTGCTTATCCTCGTACAGTAAGGGGCTCAGAAAGACATGAACAAATGCTCCAAAAACCACAGCAGCCTACTTGAACACTGTAACTTGAAGCGGGTACAGCCTCAGTGTTGACAGTAAACACATGCTGGAAGTGGGACCGAATTTTCCCAATATTGAAGTTTGTGCTCAGCAGACCAGAAATGTGCTCAGTGCCCCCAAAAAATGTGGCTAAACATTGGTATGGACCCTTCTATAATTTGCCATTTACATAAAAAGAGATTTGGTTAAAAAATATATATAACTTATTATTTAACCCTAAATGTTAATTTCTTGTCCACAGGGAATTCATGCCTACTCTGGAGGAGTTCTTTGAAGAGGCCATTGAACAGGCTGACCTAGCCAACATGGAAGATGAGTACAAGTAAGTGTATACACAGTGTACAAAACATTAGGAACACCTGCTCTTTCCATGACTGACCAGGTGAAAGCTATGATCCCATACTGGAAGTAGATGCCAGGCACACCAGTTGGAGTGTGTCAATAACTGCAACGCAGCTGGGTTTTTCACAATCAACAGTTTCCTGTGTGTATGAAGAATGGTCCACCACCCAAAGGACATCCAGCCAACTTGACACAACTCTGGGAAGCATTGGAGTCAACATGGGCCAGCATCCCTGTGGAACGCTTTTGATACTTGTAGAGTTCATGCCTCAATGAATTGAGGCAATTGAGGGGGTGCAACTCAATGTTAGGAAGGTGTTCCTAATGTTTTGTACACTAACTGTTGATTGTCTGTCCTAAGACCTGTCCAATGGTGTCAAGAAAGATCCTGCCGTGTGAAGTGTTCTGGTTCAATATTATCCACTCACCTCCACGCCCCGTCTTGTAGGGTGGTGCGTAACTCAAACTGGCTGGCGAGCCCTGCGTCTTGTCTAGGAGTCCCCACTTCTTCCAGCCCACCAACCAGCAGTTCAAGAGCCTGGCTGACTACCTGGAGATGGTCATCAAACTGGCCAAGGAGCTGCCTGTGAGTTGTCTGGTCTGGCTGGAACTATGGGTGCTTGGATACTGAAAATGTTAATGAATTACAAGGCTCCCTTTGGGAGCATCTCAATTTCATACTCCTCACAACCCATGAGGTCAGAGGACACAAGGAGTATGTAATTGAGATGTTCCCCATGACCTACCCTCTGATGGATTGGAACCCCTTTGCCCTGTCATCACAGAAGGACCTCCCGTCTGAGGAGATTAAGACAGAAGACACCCTTCTCAAAGAGAGCAACGACATTGAGTTCTAGCACAACTAAAATGTATAGCTTGTAGATATGTAGTTGTAAAATCAAAGCTCTAGTTGGACTGCAGATTTTCCATACTGACCTGATCACATCCCTTTTGTGTGCCCCAAGGTCTGAGCATGCAGACTAACCTGGTGTCTAACCAGCAGATGGATAAGCTGGGTTCCCAGTGGGAGATTGAGACAGCAAGGACGTGGCCAAGCAGGACCGTGAGGGGAATCTGGTTCCAGCGCTCAATGCTGCTGGCTTCCCCAAGATCGCAGACATCCTCAACGAGGCATAGATCAAGGCCTTCCTTTCGTTGGTATTTATGCTTAGACATGTACTGTAATTTCATCCTCCATAGAATCATTAAATAAATGCTCAACTTTGACCAGAGCTTTATTCATTTAGCGCTAACCACTTACAGGACGGGCATTTAGATGGATAAAAGTGAGTCATTTAATCAGAACATGGTTTGGTATAAGTTTATTTTCACCATTTATGAAAAGCCATCAGGATAATGACTGCATGTATGAGAGAGAAGCGTTATAGTCACACTGTATTAGAGGTATTGAACCGCTCGTATGATGACAAATCACAATGACGAAAGCAATGTGCAAGACAGTTCTGTTTCCAAAAGAGATGCAAGGATTCATTATGGTTTGAATAGTGGGCACTGTAGGTGATAGGGGTGGTCTCCAATACATTTGAATTAAAGGTACAGGGTAAATTGAAAGACACCTGAACCAGATTATATAACTTGGCCAAAGACTGTACAGCTGATTAGTTATGACTACAGAAGTACTGACATGAGCACCTTGTTCAAGGATTTAAAAAATATACAATGTGTATAAAACAATGAAACTGCAGAACTAGAAACTCAACCGCTCAATGATCCAGTCCAGAGATTGCCTGGCTCAATAAACCATTTAAAACCTTCCTCCACTCATGTTGATATAGGATGGCTTTACAAACATCTGTCCAAGTTACTTTATAAAGACACCCAGAATTTATTGCACATCTATGCAGGGTAGACAGTGCTTGGAAATGGCATTTGTTGGTTAGATTAGTTTTTTTGCATTAGGTTGATTACTGTTTCTCCTCTTCAAGTATTTCCAGTCGTCGGGGTCCGTACAGTAGGACGTAGGCTATATGCCAGTCTCCTCCACCGGACAGCCTCAGTATATCCTCTGGAGACACCACACTCACCTTGTCGTCATCAAACTTCACCCACTCGTCTGTAATGGCAAAACATGAATATAGTAGTTTGTTTACAAGGTAAACAATAAATCAGGCCGACTTCCACAACTAAGAGAGAGAAGCATGAGGGTAAACTTCCACCGTTTTGGTCCCGCAGCTATCACCTTTCAGCAGAGCGAAGGGCACTTGTGCTCATCTGGCCGCTACTTGGCAACGTCATATAGCTGAACCTTAGTTCAAAGTAAAGTGATCTAAAATCTCTGGGTCCGTATCCCACATCCTCCGTTGTGGTGAACTACCCATTTAAGCAGCAGGTTGATGTATCTATTCATCGCACTGTGGAGACTTTTCTTAATGCTATGGAGGTTACCTTCTTTCCTCTTGACCCAGCCAACATAGTGTCCGGAGGAGCTGGATCGGCCCTGGTGTGTCAGCACTGCCTGCAAGTCGTAGTAACCGCTGTTGTTGGAGCCCAGGTCTGCAAGGAAGACACATGCTTAGAAACATTAACAACCTCTCTCTCACACTGACTGATTCTTAGTTTGTAAAGGTATGCCACAAAACAATATGATGTAAAGTAACCAACCGTCATCAAATGAAAAGGGCTCATATTTCACTTCCTTCGGTTTGTCTCCCACTTTCTTCTCCACCTGCTTGATTCACAAAGAGAAAATGTAAGCTACACGCATGTTGTTTGAGACGTTCGTTCACACCGAGTTGCTTTGTTTGGTCAAAGGACAACACGGAAATATATTTCTTGGAGGTTTGGGTTTATTTTCTAGAGTATAAATTTGCAGTTCAAAGCTGAATTGCAGTAGAGACGGTACACAAATAAATATATATTTTTACCTTCTGTGACTGTTTCTCCAGCTTCTTGTCCTCAATCTCCTTGAACTTTGACCTGACTGCCACCATCTTCTCTTGCAGCTCAGAGGTACACAGCTCATACACATCCAGCATCAGCGGGAACTTGACATCCTGGAGAATTAAGTCAATAGGGGAAAAAAGCGTCAGGACAATATTTTTTTCTCCATTTACAACAGTATTCTGATGATAATCCCATCAATTAGGAGGACATTCCTAAAACATCAGAGGACTTACCTTTAGGACTTTGGCATTGACAGATTCCTTCTCTTTGTAGAAAAAGCGAACCATCTGAATGGTCAGGTAGGCAGGGAGGCGGCTGACTTTAGACTAGACGAAGGGAGATCAAGTGAACATCACCTTAACCAACCAACTAAAACAACATAACAATAAAACACATTTCACAAGCTCTCACTAGTGTATAAAAATCTTACGGCCCGGCCCAAACTACAAACTTACAGATTTTATGTACAGGGCATTTCTTTGCAAAGACGGGGACAGCTTGGTGATTTCTTCCTGCAGTCTCTGGAGAAAGAAACAGCGGGACATGACGGGATTAGATCAGTGTTGCCATGGTGACAGACCACCTTCGAGACATCGTGTGCACATGTGTGTTTCTGTGCATTTGTGCGTGTTGCTGTGGTACTACTCACCAGCCTGAGCCCAGTGGCCAGGTATTTGACCTCCTGGTTGATGAAACAGCTGAGTTGAAGCTGGCTCTCTTTACCTTTAGCTGGCTCCTCATCTTCAGACTCTGTACATTTCATACTGAGAACAGAGGTTAAAGAGATTCTCTACTACTTTTGGATACTTTAGCCAGTAGGTCTGAAAGTAGCTCATGAAAAGTGGTCAACGGAAATTGCGTACTACATCACATATGTGCAGATACGTGCACCACATTGCAAAGAGCTTAAGCGCATTGGCTAAAACTCAAATTGCCAGGGGGCTGGCCCATGTGGGAAAAATGGCACCGCCGTTTCCAAAAAACGGTTGCTTTCAAACTAGGAATTGAGACGAATTGCGCATCGACACATCCAGCCCAAAGTGGGAGGTAAAAAAAAAAAACTTGAGCATATCTTCAAGAAAGAAACAGAAATAGGAGACTCAAGATACAGGTGTCCTTCCTAACATAGTTGCCAGACAGGAAGGACACCACTCTATTTAACTAGGCAAGTCAGTTAAGAACAAATTCTTATTTTCACCTTGTCAGCTCAGGGATTCGATCTTGCAACCTTTCAGTTACTAGTCCAACGCTCTAAACACTTGGCTACCTGCCTCCCCATTCTTGGGAGGAGAGGGCAAAAGGTTTGTTGAAATAATATACAAATGTGGAAGCCGGGGATATTTCTGCCATTCAAATCCTTAGGCGGGCCGCTAAACGTTTTTTTTTGGGTCGCCTTAAACCAAACAGTGTAAAAAAAAAAAAAAAGACATGCGCAGGATTGCAGGAAAAGTATTTCAGTGTAACCAGATATAAAGTATGTAGAAAGAAAAGAAATACATATATATAGGTCCATTATTGTTTATAATATAATATTTGAGAAATAACAAATCACAAAAATGAAAGCTAGACAGTCGGGAGAATTGATTAGCCATGGCAAAACGCATAGAATTGCAGGAAATTTGCTTTAAAACTGCGAAAATGTATCTCGGCTCCATGGAGAAATTTGTAGAATTGCAGAAAATTGGCTTAGAAATGGAAAAATGTCTACACTGCCAAGATGGGGGCCTAGAAAATGTTGCCGTGCCACCTGCCACATCCAATAAAAACCCTGGAAGCCATATTCCTTTCCCTAATAGATCATACGTTCATCTCAAATTCAATTGGTCAGGTGTACCGACTAAGGATACGTGGTTTCATACTCCACTCCAAAATACTGGTCAATGAAGTTCTTCTTGGCAGCGACAGCAGCAGCTCCACTCTCAGTGTCAGTCTATGACAGACAGAAAAAGGGAAAGTTAGGACAGACATCCACATCTACCTTGACAGCTTACATATTTGTTTATACACATACCTCCATGGGAGCGTCTGAGTCTTGTGGTTCCAACTTCTGCTGAAGAACCCGCATCATCTGCAACCAGCACTCGTTGGCATCCTAGAGAGGGAGAGACATTCATTAATGAAGCCCATGACCACATTCTGTATGCACAATTATTCAAATGTCCTCTTGGGCTACTTGAAACAGCAATCAAGGTGGTTCAGTCTAGATGTGTGTTACTGAGTAGTACCAAGCAGTATTAGCAAAGCAGCATCTTCTGGTGATGAGTGAGTGACTGGTGCAAGCCAGGGGCCCTGGTCTCACCTGCTGAAGGTACTGTCCCTGGTCTCCCTTCTCAGCGAACTGGGGGAAAGCCATGTGCAGGAACTGCAGCAGGATGATCGGGGGTATGCTGGAGGAAGTTTCGTCCATGGTCTCGTAGAGGTCACGGAGGGCTGAGGAAGGGAATACAAACGGTTATTTAACAGTTATAACATGGACATTTAGCTGACCCTTTACCCAAAGCCACCTACAGTTTATAGTACATCACACAATGCAGGTATAGGCAGCACTGTGCTCTGACCATAGAATTAGGAATTAAATACTTAGTAATGGAATAGGATCTCTATGGCTACGACTCACTGAGTCATACCATTACCACGTCTACACTGGCAGATACAAAAATATAAATACAACAGATACAGATGCCAGGCACTGACCTGCTGTGATGTACTGGGATGATGCGTTGGCCCCTGAGGACCCCAGAGCACCTGCGTACCTGTAGGGGGAGACAGAGGGCTCATAAATAAGATCAAATCCATAAAACACGACTAAGAACAAAAACAGTCTATTGTCTAACCTTATAGGCACACCCTGGTCACCTGCTCATGGCAAGGTAGCAATCAAAACGAGAAAAAAAAACTATCATGTTGAAGAGCCTGAAAGCGGCGTCTTCTAAGACTAACAATACATGTGATATAATTGTCAGCTGTATATAGATATAAAATTTATAAGAATCATATTGCATCATCACTATAGATTAGATCACTGACAAGTTGCTTGCATCATCACAGAGTGGCATTAATGCAAAAATCATGAGCACACCTTCTGAGGGCTCCTTTAAGCTCTGGCACGGAGCGAAGACACTGCACTGTAGCGTTCATATAGCAGGTGTTTCCCAGGTTGGTCAGTCCACAAGGCATCTCCATCTACACAGACAACAAGCAAAATGGGGTTAGTTTCTCTGACTGCCTGTGTTGGCAAACCCAGACAGCATCCATTCCCTTTAAACAAACAGACATCCAACGAGTAAACATTAACTCACAGCTGAGGCCAGCTGGTCCTCAGTCATGTCCTCTACAAACATGGGCCTGACTGCAGGCTCCTCGGGCAGGGCCTCCGCTGAGCCCATCATCAACAGAGTCATCCCCTAGGACAGAGGGTGGAGGGGGAATGACGGAGAGAGAGTGGAGAGAGGAGGAAGAGTATCGCATGTCACATTGTGTACCATAGGATATCTGGTGATGGTAATCAAAGAAGAAAATAGATTACCCACTAAATTACAATGAAATGTGCCAATATATCAGTCTACTTTCCACAATATTGACAGAAGTAACATGACAACTTTTAGGCTATACTTACATTCTTTAATTTAATGTTTCCCCAGTCATCATCCTGAAAAAAGATATACAAATGATTAGGTATCTTTGGAAATAATGTATTGATCATCCGTGGTCCAAGTGATGACATTCATTGATTAACTAAAATGAGACAACTTTACCTTAAGTGTGCCTCCCTTGACCATAACCTTCTGTCTCTCTGGTTGTACCCCGGTCAAGGCAAAGAGCTGAGCCTTGAAAACCATGGGAGGTTCTTCTGTGTTCAGCTCTATTGCATCAAACTTCTCTTTTCCCCATTTCACATTCACTGAGAAAAAAAACAGGTATTTGTTATTGCTAACCAGCAGGGAGTGGAAGGCATCGTGTCTTGTCATGAATGACACAGCACAATCATATTTTACAGTGATAACCTGTGCTGCAGAGGATGGCTTTAAATAAGAGTCGAATGTTTTGGTTTTTAAGTCTTGATCACCTGTTAGCTAGAAGCAAGTGAAAAACTGCGGCTACTACTGTGCTGACTAGGAAGATTGCATAAAATAGATGGTAAAATGACTTAAGTAACACGCTACCTAAATTCAATAGCTAACTAACCTAGCTAGCAAGTTAGTTAGCAAAATAATCACAAAACAAACCAATTTAGCGGAAACAAATTGCGCTAGCGTTAGACTAGCTCCTTAGCTAGTTTATTTGGGCCAGATGTAACGTTGCAGTACAATTTTCATACAGTAACGTTAGGCTCTTTGCGTAGTGTAAGACAGTTCCTTTTATGGCTAGCTTAACAGTTAGCAGGCTAGCTAGCTAAATATTGACGTGACTGCATGAAGTTAACTGGTGCCGTTAGCACAACATAGAGCTAAGTAGCTAGCTAAATATTGACGTGACTGCATGAAGTTAACTGGTGCCCTTAGCACAACATAAAGCTAAGTAGCTAGCTAGTTAGACACATTACTTAACTAGTTGTCAACACCACCAACACGTATCTAGATTACTTAACTAGATAGTTCGTTTGTCATATTTTCTTAAATCAGAGAAAACACTCTCGAATCTGTTATTTTTGTCGGGCAGCTCGCTAGTTGGTGACTCCACTGATTTACTTTACGGCCTATGATGACTAGCTAACACTTTAGCTAGTTAGCTTGCTAGATAGCGGTCCAATAGTGATCATTGAAACACGTGTATAAATAGTTCAGAAAATGGTCATCATTGTAAGTGGTTACTTTACAGCATTAGCTTACCTGTAAATACGGTCATCTTTTAGGCTGTTTTGGTTGCTATTCTCAAACTCCAGTCACCGGGGCGCGAATTCGCTGTCGGGTGTAGTTGGCTACGATATGTTTCTGTCCAGCTAGCTAGTAGCTACACCGAACTTCATTCAAACAGTTTGCACAATGACGCTGCAACTGCACGGCAGTGTACGCGGAAAATGTATCGATGCGCTCTGCCTGTAGCTATCCAGCCTGGACAGCCCAACATGTGAAGGAGAAGGGTGTAATTGCAGATGCAATTAGGGGCGTTTACTGACATTAGCGTTTCTTGATGTCAAGAAACGCTCGCCATTTGTCCGTGGCAGTTTCTTTCGTATCTGGGACAACTGTAGCATTGCCCAACCTGCCACGTTAATTTATCCTAATCTGCTATGTAAACAAATCTGTGTAAAAAAATAAAAAATAAACACCAGTCTTATAACGCCAGAATTGACCAATGGCAGGCACCAATGGGCGTTCTCTGATATCAAGGAACGCCCACATCAAGAAACACAATATAAAGTAATAAATACTAGGAAAAGCCATTTAGCAGACACTTGAACACTCCCAAATATGTTATGATCAGAGTGGGCCCCTGATCACAGTAGAATTTCTTCAACAAATACATTTGTAAAGGTACTTAAAAATATATATATATTATACATCTCAGTTCCCACTAACACATACAATTTAAACAAAACAAAAATAAACAAAATGTTTTACCAAATTCTGCATCCGTCTCCAAAAAGTTTGACTGTCCTGATGACACTTATTAATTATGATCTGTTAAAAGTAGCTCAATTACTGTAAAAGGAGCAAATCGCTAGCCTAAATCTTCCCACGTGTTAAAAGCAGCCCATTAGTGGTTCTTCATAACCTAACTTACCTTGTGTTTTCTGCCAAACAGTGATGCTCATCCCAGTAACACAGCTCTTCTCTGTTCCCAGCACTGTGATTGTTGAAGGGAAAAGTCTAAAACTGGATCATTGGGACATCCCAAATCTGACTTCACCCCATTGAAGTTGAAACTGTTAAGGGTTAAGGATAGGGGTTTAGGATAGGGACGTCCAAAGGAGCCCATATTGCACTAACCATTGAATGACTAGCTACAATCACAGCACTTGGATTGGTAAATTACTTCGTTAGCAGTAAGTCTATATGTAGTTGCTCAGAATAAAGAGTAGTATATCAAAATCAATCTCAGCCTACATGCATAACAAAAGTGAAGTGCATAGATGATAAAGATATGTTTATTGACACCTATCCATCAGTGTGGCCTCCATTGCAATTAAACATGATTCATCCAAGACAAAATAGAGTAGATCATAGTTCCAGTGCTTTTCTCTTTTTACTGAACAAAGTTTTTAAAAAACATTTAGAATTATTGAGGTATTCATGATCCTTATTTTATTTCTAATATTGTACACTGAGTGGTGTTTGCTTGAAACAATTCCATATTAATATAACATCTTTAACAAGGTACACCATCCAGAAACCTTCGTGAGATACATACTGGACTCTGGGAACTTTGTGTTGATACATTAAACTATTGCAATGAGTCTATAATGAGGCATTCGATATACCCAAACCAGTCGGAACGTTCTGATAAAACCAGTGTGGCAGATATTTAAAAAGATTGATGTAAGAGTTAAGATTTGTCTTCTTTTTGGAGATAAACACAAACAGATATGGCAGTAAAATTGTTATCCAAACATTAAGGCACTAGGTGGGCCAAATGCTACACCTGTTTAGTTTTCTACAAATAATTTACAATTCAAACAGTGCAGTTTTACATTTGTTAACTTAATGTTTTCCTTTTGAACCATTTATCTATGAGTCAATGTAAGGCAATACATACAAAAAATACAAGAAAAAAAACAATATTACAGAAAACAATGTACCCAATGAACACAGAAAAAAAAATGACGTTTCTAGGTCTCCTATATGCCATTACAATGGAATTTCCTTATGGCTTGGAGCAATAACAATTATAATAAAAATAATAATGCATAGATTGAAATGATGATCTTGCATGCTCCTCACTCAATACTCAAAAACATCTAATACTCAGTTCCCAATACATACTCTGTCCCAACCAACCCCTGGTATAACTGATGTGCAGAGTAATAGGGGATAGGAGCATAAAGGCCACCAGTCAAAGGCATCAAAGTACATTGAAGGAAACAGAGTTACTGACAAGGGAAGAAAAAACAACCACATTTCCGTATCCCCGAGATGTACCCATTCACCGCATAGTTAAGCCAATCCCTGTACTACAATACCTCCATGTTGACATGCAAGAGCCCCAGAAAAACCCGCAGTCATTCATTCATTCAACCGGAATCCCTTCCCATGACTGATATGGAATATGTACTACCAACTGCATACCATGAGCCCTTTTCTATTGCTCTCCATCTTCCATTCAGGTTCCAAGTCGCCCACGCCATCTTCTGGAAGAAACGAAGAGTTGCAAGTATGTGGTGCCTGGGTGAGGAAGTCTTAGTTGAGGCTCCGCGGTGAGGATAGGGGAGGAGGGGGTGAGGGAAATAGCAGGCCTTCTCAATGTCCCTGATGCCTTGTGTCAGATAATTGTCCCAATTTCCGTCCCTGGTCAGATTGATTTAATTTACTGTTACATAAAATAAGGATTCTCCTTTAACGTGAGGGATAATGGAGGGGATAAGAAAAAATACAAAGTCCCAATAGAATCCAAATGTTCAGATGGTTAGCTGGAAGAAAGAAGAGAAAACAGGTGTCCAGTAAAAGAGTGGAAGACATTTGACACTTGGTTAGTACCCCCGATAGATATTAATATATTACATAGAACAATGGATTTAAAGACATAGTAACTGCAACTTCATTATGTCTTTGATGGCCTCTGGCATCATTCTTGCTAGAGAGAAATACAACAACCCATATATGGGGCACCTGCTTAAGGAAAGGTTGCATAGAGCGCTAAGAGTTAGTCAATGAAACCAACCAACAACACTTTAGTGTCAAATTAGATAGAAAGAGTTCCCCAAGTCAAACGAGAAAGAACCACAAAGGAGGACAATTCCACTGATGTTATATACACCATCAACGCAGTCAGTTAATAATAAATAAATAGTCAGGCCAAAACAGGAAGGAGATGGTCTAAAAAGTTAAGACTTCTGTAAATTTGGTGTGGAGGAGTTGTTGTCAACAAGTGCTGGATGTTGTGTCTGTTGCTTGGAGGCTGGAGGCTGTGGTAGCAGAATGAGACTGCGACCTGTTACAGTCACAAAGGGTAGTAGAAGACAAATAGCAAGTCACGTGACTGACTGGACTGGAAGACAAAACCGAAACAGACAGTCCAGCAGCAGGGATGTACAGAGGACTTCTGGACCTTAGCACACACTCAACTCCCCAGAATAGAAGCCCACAATTCCTTAATGTTCTGTACTGTTCAAAACAAGCATCAAGCAATAGAAAACAAGTGTGTCCGCTCAGGCCCTACCAGAGGATAGAAGAAAACTACAGAACAACTTTTAGGTTGAAAGGGCTGCTTCGTGGGACAATCAGAGGTGGTGTCCTATGCCCACTATGCCCTATATAGCGCACTACTGTTGACCAAAAGTAGTGCACTACATAGGGAGTAGGGTGCTCATGACTGAAGTAGTGCACTATATAAGGAATATGATGCTATTTCAGGCCCAGAGAGTGTACGTGTGTAAGGTTACCTTGGCTTGCCCGTTATGCTTTTGGGGTTCTTGCGAAAGGACTGGTTGGTTCCGGAGCGGGTGGACAGGGTGCGGGGCGACGCCCTCAGGAAGGAGGAGGGCGGTGTTTTGGGGATCTTCTTGCCCAGGTGGCCGATCCATTTCTTCTGCTCGTCTTGTGTCAAGGCCAGCAGGAGCATGTCCCGGGCAGAGGTCACATCGTAGTTCACTGTTGGAGGAGACAAAACCAGGTAGAAAATTGAAAACACAAACTCAAGATGTCTCGACGTCCCTAAGGAGGTGGAAGTTAATATCCCCTTTAACCCAACACTTGCCAGTTAACAAAATCCAAAATCAAGTTATATTATTAAATTGTGTGTTCTTTCAAAATACATCTTGATAACTTGATTGCTGACATGCAAAACATTTTGGGACTATATCAACAATGGACCAATGTAACAAATACCAAACAAATGTTTTAGGGTGGAACTTTCCTTTAATTGTTACCCAGAAATGATTTGATATATAAAAATGGCTGCATTGGGCCTTAAAGTAAATTTTTCCCCCTTTACAACACAGAGTCAGGTCTTGTCAGTCTAACCTAACCTCTATCACCGTACCTTTGCAGGGGGCGATGACGTCCTCCTTCTTGTCGAGGTGGTCCCTGTGGCACTTGACGTGGCAGCGGCGGCACTCCAAGGCGTGAGGAGGCTTGAAGACATTCCACAGGGGCTTGGAGCAGGCTTCACAGTTGGAAGGGAAGTGGTAGAGCGTGGGGATGAACTCGTGACCTTTGTGGGGCAGACAGTTGGTCTTGTCCCCTTGCGAGACAGTCTCCATGTCCGCCTCCTTCCGGCACTCCCCCTCGTTGGCATACAGGATCTGAAGAGGGGAGACAAGAGAGAATCAGTCTCTATTAAACAATGTTTTTATAACGAGGCTATGTTCAGGGGTTATCCATACCAAGTCAATGTGCGAGGGTACAGGTTAGTCATGTAAATTAGGCAATATGTACGTGTAGGTAGGGTGGGGTTAACGCAAATAGTCTGGGTAGCCATTTGATTAGCTATTCAGCAGTCTTATGGCTTGGGAGTAGAAACTTAAGAAGCCCTTTGTACCTAGACTTGGCACTCAGGTACCGCTTGCCGTGTGGTAGCAAAGAGAACAGTGTATGACTAGCGTAGCTGGAGTCTGACAATTGTTTGGGCCTTCCTCTGACACTTCCCAGTATAGAGGTCCTGAATGGTCCTTGACCCTAGTGATGTACTGGGCTGTACGCACTACTCTCTGTAGCGCCTTGCGGTCAGAGGCCGAGTCATACCAGGCAGCGATGCAACCAGTCAGGATGCTCTCGATGGTGCAGCTGTAGACCCTTTTGAAGATCCATGCCGTCTTTTCAGTCTCCCGAGGGGGAATAGGTGCCTTCTTCACGACTGTATTGCTGTGTTTGGAGCATGACAGTTCGTTGGTGATGTGGACACCAAGGAACTTGAAGCTCTCAACCTGCTCCACTACAGCCCAGTCAATGAGAATGGGGGTGTGCTCGGCCCTCCTTATCCTGTAGTCCACAATCATCTCCTTTGTCTCAATCACGTTGAGGGAGAGGTTGTTGTCCTGGCACCACACTGCCAGGTCTCTGACCTCCTCCCAATAGGCCTACCACCGCTGTGTCGTCGGTAAACTTAATGATGGTGTTAGAGATGTGCTTGGCCACGCAGTCATTGGTGAACAGGGAGTACAGGAAGACACTAAGAACGCACCCCTGATGAGCCCCCATGTTGAGGATCAGCATGGCAGAAGTGTCGTTGCCTATACTTACCACCTGGGGGTGGCCCGTCAGGAAGTCCAGGATACAGTTGCAGAGGGAGGTGTTTAGTCCCAGGGTCCTTAGCGATGAGCTTTGAGGGCACTTTGATGTTAAACGCTGAGCTAAAGTCAATGAATAGCATTCTCACATAGGTGTTCCTTTTGTCCAGGTGGGAAAGGGCAGCGTGGAGAGCAATAGAGATTGCGTCATATGTGGATCTGTTGGGGGGATATGCAAATTGGAGTGGGTCTAGGGTTTCTGGGATAAAGGTATTGATGTGAGCCATGACCAGCCTTTCAAAGCACTTCATGGCTACAGACGTGAGTCCTACGGGTCACTAGTCATTTAGGCAGGTTAGCTTGGTGTTCTTCGGCACAGGGACTATGGTGGTCTGCTTGAAACATGTAGGCATTACAGACTCGGGTCAGGGACAGGTTGAAAATGTCAGTGACGACACATGCCAGTTGGACAGTGCATGCTCGGAGTACACGTCCTGGTAATCCGTCTGGCCCTGTGGCCTTGTTAATGTTGACCTGTTTTAAAGGTCTTACTCACATTAGCTATGGAGCGCATGATCACACAGCCGGAACAGCTGATGCTCTCATGCATGCTTCCGTGTTGCTTGCCTCAAAGCGCGCATAGAAGTAATTTAGCTTGTCTGGTAGGTTTGTGTCTCTGGGCAACTCGCGGCTGGGCTCACCTTTGTAGTCTAATAGTTTGCTAGCCCTGCCACATCCGACGAGTGTCTGAGCCGGTGTAGTAGGATTCAATCTTATTCCTGTATTGACACTTTGCCTGTTTGATGGTTCGGAAGGCATAGCAGGATTTCTTATAAGCATCCAGTTTAGAGCCCTGCTCCTTGAAAGTAATCCATGGCTTCTAGTTGGGGTACGTACGGTCACTGTGGGGATGACGTTGTCGATGCACTTATTGATGAAGCCGGTGACAGAGGTGGTTAACTCCTCAATGCCATCGGATGAATACCGGAACATATTCCAGTCTGGAGGATAGAATTATGGTCAGATTTGCCAAATGTAGGGCGAGGGAGAGCTTTGTATGCATCTCTGTGTGTTGAGTAAAGAAGGTCTAGAGTTATTATTTTTGTCACGTGACATGCTGGTAGAAATTAGGTAAAATGGATTAAAGTTTTACTGCACTAGGAGTGCCGCCTCTGGATGAGCATTTTATTGTTTGCTTACAGCCTTATACAGCTCATTGAGTGCGGTCTTAGTGCCAGCATCAGTTTGTGGTGGTAAATAGACAGCTACGAAAAATATTGATAACTCTTAGTAAATAGTGTGGTCTACAGCTTATAATGAGATATCTATCTCAGGCGATCAAAACTTGGAAACCTCAATAATTGATTTTGCGCACCAGCTGTTATTGACAAATAGACACATACCTCCATCCCTCGTCTTACCGGAGGTAACAGTTCTGTCTTGCTGATGCATGGAAAACCTAGCCAACTGTATATTATCCATGTCGTGGTTCAGCCACGACTCTGTGAAACTTAAGTTATAGTTTTTAATGTCCCGTTGGTAGGATAGTCTCGAACGGAGCTCATCCAATTTATTCTCCAATGATTGCAAGTTGGCCAATAGGACGGATGGTAGAGGCGGGTTTCCCACTCGCCGACTAATTCTCACAAGGCACCCACACCTCCCCTGTATCGGCATCTCTTCTTGATGCGAATGACGGGGATTTGCTGTAAATCAGCAGTAAATCCTTCGCGTCTGAGCCATTAAAGAAAAGGATTGTATACTACTGAAACACACATTGAAAAGTTTAAGCGCTCATTGAAAGTCTTTCTGGGAGAAAAAGGCATCAGCTTAATAACTAATTGTGCATGTAGACTAGAGTCCACTCAAGACAGCTGTCAAAATCTAAAATGGGATTGTAATCATCCGTTTGAGAATGGGCAAGTAAGGCGACTGAAGAACTAAAAAGACTGAGCTGGTTAAGCTGATTGGTTTAGGTCAGAAGGCCTCTGGGTCATTCTAACACGACCGCGTTGCCATGAACCATCAGCGCAGACGGCCGTCGTGCTAAGACAATGGGTTAGAAAGTTGATTGGTCAGGTCAGAAGGTTCCTTCCTACCTGGAATATCCTTGGGATCTCCTCCGTCTCTGCTCGGTACACATCACCCTGGGTAACTGGACGCACGTGGAACAGTTTGCTGCACACAACAAGCAATGACTGATGATTGAGTACCAGAATACACCGTCTCAGACAAAGTGTTACATTATCTATTTTATGATTAAGCAATAATTATCATAAAAAACTACTAAGACTGATATTTTGTCCACAAAACAAATTTCTAGTGTAAAGTGAATTACAATTAAATCCAAAATCATAAAACAAGCATACTTACTCGATATCTAGTACCATGGAGGGGTTGGACTGTTCTTTGTCCTGTTCATCGTTGTAGAACAGAATCTTCTTGCTGCTCACCACCACATACTGAGGAAAAATAGAATCAAGAAATAATGTTAGGAAGAATTGTGGTGGCCATAAGGAGTAGGCACTAGGCAGCACCATGAGCACAACCCGTACTGTGCCATTTAATATGAATAAATATATGTTGCATGTCAGTTAATGTCAGTAAATTGATGAAAAGCTTCCAGGTGACTTACCTGCTTCTTCCAGCCATATCGTTTGATATTAGGTTTATTAGGAATGGACAGCCAACCTTCCAGTCTGGATTCTACATAGACACACAAGATAGACACAAATGAAAACCAAGCCTGTGTAACACTGTCCCCAAAAAGTCATGCAGTGATCAAATTCAAACTTAACTGGGGGAAGAACAGAAAAGTCACGTGACAAGGCTGAGCCATACTACCTTAGAAGTTTCAAGTTCAACTTACTGAGTATCTCTCTGCTCAGGTTACACTTTAAAACAACTGTATTATGTGACAGGCAGGAGTTAAATATCCCATGCTGCTAATTCAAGCTCAGTAGTTTTAGAACCCATGCACAAGGGAGCCTTAAAGGGATATACAGAAATCACTAAAGCATGTAACATCCATGTTATTTTTTCCAGCAAGTTCAATATCAAGGAGTACATTCTACTCCATGAGGAAGAGGTTAGATAGATGTGTTGTAAAATAATGTTATATTCAGCCAATGGCTGACAGAACATGGACATCCTATCGATATAATTAGAATCACTAGCCAATTCAAATTGAAAGGTGCTGTCCAACACGGAGCTTCTGATGCCTCGGTCTCCCGTCACAGAGGACAGAGCCTATTTCATTGAAGATACACTATATATACAAAAGTATGTAGACAACCTTTCAAATTAGTGGATTTGATTATTTCAGCCACACCCGTTGCTGACAGGTGTATAAAATCAAACACACTGCAATGCAATCTCCAGTAGAATGGCTTTACTGAAGAGCTCAGTGACTTTCAACGTGGCACCGTCATAGGATGCCAACTTTCCAACAAGTCAGTTCGTCAAACTTCTGTCCTGCTAGAGCTGCCCCGGTCAACTGTACGGTGCTGCCTCTGGGAGCACAAAAGTCAGCACAAGAACTGTTCGTCGGGAGCTTCATGAAATAGGTTTCCATGGTTGAGCAGCCGCACACAAGCCTAAGATCACCATGCCTAGGTTGGAGTGGTTGGAGTGGTGTGAAGTTCGCCGCTATTGGACTCTTGAGCCGTGGAAATGCGTTCTCTTGAGTGATGAATCACGTTTCACCATCTGGCAGTCCGACGGATGAATTTGGGTTTGGTGGATGCCATGAGAATACTACATGCCCGAATGCATACGTCCAACTGTAAAGTTTGGTGGATGAGAAATAATGGTCTAGGGCTGTTTTCATGGTTTGGGCTAGGCCCATTAGTTCCAGTGAAGGGAAATCTTAACACTACAGAATACAATGACATTGTAGACGATTCTGTGCTTCCAACTTTGTGGCAACAGTTTGGGGAAGGCCCTTTCCTGTTTCAGTATGACAATGCCCCCATGGACAAAGCAAGGTATGTACAGAAATGGTTTGTCGGTGTAGAAGAACTTGACTGGCCTGCACAGAGCCCTGACCTCAACCCAATCGAACACCTTTGGGATGAATTGGAACGCCGACTGCGAGCCAGGCCTTATCACCCAACATTATAGTGCCCAACCTCACTAATGCTCTTGTGGCTGAATGGAAGCAAGTCCCCTCAGCAATGTTCTAGTGGAAAGCCTTCCCAGAAGAGTGGAGGCTGTTGTAGCTGCAAAGGGGGGGGGACCCACTCAATATTAATGCCCATAATTTTGGTATGAAATGTTCGACAAGCAGGTGTCCACATACTTTTGGTCATGTAGTGTATCTTTCCATTACGTTGAGTTGGTAACACTAACATAAAGAGCATGCTTCGGCACAACAAGCTACAAAAGAAGAGTGAATTGATCAAAAGCTCCACTTCAAGTGTGGGAGATTTCCTTGGTTCTGAAAAGGCATTGCTTCTGTTCTGAGGTGATCATGCCAACAAAACAAAACTTAAAAACGGTGAGTGTTTGTTTGAAGAACAAGGCACAGGAAATCAAAGGAAGGGTTTGGTTCATGGTCTCCAGACACATTTTGAAAGGTGCTCAGAGTGATGAGTTAAACCACAGTGTTGTTGTCTAGTATTACAGTAGCCAACCTCTCATGTAGTCACTTTACTTTAGGAGTCATTCAGATTGTATGATAGCTTGTCCTGCTACAAAATAAATGTACAGCTGACAATGAAACTGATTACCTACAGAAGGCTAATTGATATGGTGCAATCAGCATTTGTACTGAAATAATGTTAGATTAAGTTCTATACTGTAATTGGTTTTTAACCCCTTCAAATAGCTTACGTGATTTTTGATTCACGGTTAGTAAATGAAAATGCCGCCAGCCTGGCACACTTGGTTAAAAAAATAACTTTGTTAAAAGACCAGAAAATTGGGCTTTAACTGTTCCTTTTGTCACTCAGAATGGCCTTTCAAAAAAGTGTTGTTTAGAACATACAAGAGGGCTTTCCTTTTCACCACAAAAAAAAATGCCCCAAAAAGTTAGAAAAAAAATACGAGGCAAAAGACAATGTAGCACGGGCCAGGCACAATGAGGGTCCCCCAACTCCGAGTTACTCACAGAAAGAAAAGGATAGAAGATACAAAGGTAAGGAGGCGAGCAAGGAGAACCAAATGGACATGGGGAATAAGAGATGAGAGGACTTTAACGACAGACACTCAGGAATTCCATGTACAGTAAACATCGTTAGCAGGTCTACTAACTGACACTTGAAACAGGTGGGTTGAGAAAGACGAAAATAAGCGTTCTTCTATACTTACTTTACTGCTTCAGAGCCATACTGTCAGAACTCAAACACTCAATGATATATTCATTAGATATTATATTGTATTGTAAATTGTATATTAAAGTTAAAAGATTAGTCCAAATGAGGACTAAAAGAGATCCTAATAAAATACAATTACTTGAAATGGCTGGGATTGAATTTTAAATCATGTCCGGGTGATTGTTGGACAAGCCAGCCTGATGGACCAAACATCAAGTTCAGTGATCCAAAATCCTGCTCCTGGAGAGCCATCATAGGGTAGATTTGTCCTAGCTTAGTACCATCACACCTTCATTAGCTGAGTCGTGTGTGTGTGTGTGGCTTGACAGAAGCAGGATTGAGCCTCTTTGGCCTAGCCGGTACATTGACACAGCCGCCTTTTGTTAGTTGATCCCGCGGTGACCTTACCAGCGATGTTGCTGTCCGTCTCATCCGTCTGCAGGCTGATGACGCTGGAGTTGTCCATGCGCAGCTGCAGGTCGTTGAGCTTCTCCCTGAGCTGCTCAATGTCACTCTCCTTACTGTCCAGCTGCATCTGCAGCTCGTTGCGGTACGTGCACTCCTCCGACAGTTGCTGTTGTAGAAGAGGAGAGGCAAGCAGAATACACATTCATGAATACGCAGTTCATTTAGGGAAGATCAGAAGCACTGCAGCTTCAAGGGGGGATGCGGTGCTGCCTTTCACTATAGAGTTTAACGCCGTTCTAAATTAGGAATGGATTTGACTAAATCTTCCTAATTGTCCTATTGTGGTCATACTTGTCTGTCTTGCTTTTTTTTTGTTTGATTTGAAAGAATACTATTAATTAAAAGGTTCAAAGGATCGTCGTCAAATGATTGAGACCAATTTGACCCTACTGTCAAATTGACAGAAACTGACTGACTGTATAATGCATTATTACTGACCGCCTGCATCTCGCTGAGCTCCTTCTGGTACTTGATGGCCATGTGGTTGAATTTATCCTTCTCCTGGTTGAGATCCACCTGCAGCTTGCGGTTCTCCTTCTCCTTCTTCCTCAGGTCGGTTGTGCTCCCCTTCTTCTTGGTGTCAAGCTTCATGTCCTTCCTGTTCATGATCTCTGCCAGTTTGTTCACCGCCTGGAGAGAGAGACAGGGTTGAGGGAGGGATCAAATGGGGGCAATCGGTTGAGGTTTATGTTTAACAAAATGGGGCAACACGTTGAGGGAAGGTTGTGGTTTAGGTTTAACAAAATGGGGCAACACGTTGAGGGAAGGTTGTGGTTTAGGTTTAACAAAATGGGGCAAACAGTTGAGTTAAGGTTGAGGTTTAACAAAGTAGGGCAATGGGTTGAGGTGTAAAAACTATGGGGTTGAGTTTGAGATGTAAATATGAGGCCAAAGGAGCTCATAACTATTGGTGTAATGTTAGTCAAAGGTTGAAGTGTCTTTACCTGAGTCTTGAGCGTGCGCTCTGTGCTGAGAACCTTCTCATAGTTGGCCTTGATTGTGTTTGTAATCTCCTCTTTCTGGGAGTCATACTCTGCAGAGAAGGGGACAGACAGCGAGAGGACACCAGACAGTCTTAGAGGGATCTAACTGACAGAGGCGACATAAGTGGCTATGAAGAAATTACCCATAGGCCTAGATTGTAACAGAAATGCAGAGAATATACAAATTAGACCAAGTTCTGAAAATGGTGTCTTGACATTACCTTCCTTCTGAGTGCGAAGCTTGTGGTCCAGCTCGGCCTTCTCCTTACTGAGGTTCTCCACGTCTTTGGTCAGGGTTTTGTTGGATTCCTCAAGCTGGGGAGGACAAGAAGAGAGACATTCAGAGGTTTAAGAATGTAGATTACCGGTCAAAAGTTTTACAACACCTACTCATTCAAGGGTTTTTCCTTATTTCTACTTGTTTCTACATTGCAGAATAATAATGAAGACATCAAAACTATGAAATAACACATATGGAATCATGTAGTAACAAAAAAAGTGTTAAATCAAAATATATTTGAGATTTTAGATTCTTTAAATAGCCACCCGTTGCCTTGACGACAACTTTGCACACTGTTGGCATTCTCTCGAATAGCTTCATGAGGTAGTCACCTGGAATGCATTTCAATTAACAGATATGCCTTGGTAAAAGTTAATTTGTGGAACTTCTTTCCTTCTTAATGCATTTGAGGCAATTAGTTGTGTTGTGACAAGGTAGGGGTAGTATACAGAAGATAGCCCTAATTGGTAAAAGTTCAAGTCCATATTATGGCAAGCAAAGCTCAAATAAGCAAAGAGAAAGTAATGATGGACTGTCATTTAAGACATTAAGGTCAGTCAATACAGAACATTACAAGAACTTTGAAAGTTTCTTCAAGTGCAGTCACCAAAACCAAGCACTATGAAACTGGCTCTCATGAGGACCGCCACAGGAAAGGAAGACGCATGCATTACCTCTGCTGCAGAGGATAAGTTCATTAGACTTACCAGCCTCAGAAATTGTTCAAGTAACATATCTCAAGATCAACTGTTCAGAGGAGACTGCAGGAATCAGGCCTTGATGGTTGAATTGCTGCAAAGAAACCACTACTAAAGGACACCAATAAGAAGAGACTTGCTGGGCCAAGAAACACAAGCAATGGACATTAGACCGGTGGAAATATGTCCTTTGGTCTGATTTCTGCGTCTTTATGAGACATATTACAGGTGAACGGATGATCTCTGCATGTGTATTCCTACCGTAAAGCATGGAGGAGGTGGTGTTATGGTGTGGGGGTGTTTTGCTGGTGACACGGTCAGTGATTTATTTAGAATTCAAGGCACACTTAACCAGCATGGCTACCACAGCATTCTGCAGCGATAAGCCATCCCATCTGGTTTGTGCTTAGTGTGACTATCATTTGTTTTTCAACAGGACAATGACCCAACACACCTCCAGGCTGTGTAAGGGCTATTTGACCAAGGAGAGTGATGGTGTGCTGCATCAGATGACCTGGCCTTCACAATCCCCAGACCTCAAGCAAATTGAGATGGTTTGATGAGTCAGACCACAGAGTGAAGGGAAAGCAGCCAACAAGAGCTCGGCATTTATGGGAACTCCTTCAAGACTGTTGGAAAAGCATTCCAGGTTAAGCTGGTTGAGAGAATGTCAAGCGTGTGCAAAGTTGTCATCAAGGCAAAGGGTGGCTATTTGAAAAATCTAAAATCTAAAATATATTTTGATGTTTAATTTTTTGGGTTACTATATGATTCCATGAGTTATTTCATAGTTTTGATGTCTTCACTATTATTCTACAATGTAGAAAATAGTAAAAATAAAAACTCTTGAATGAGTAGGCGTTCTAAAACTTTTGACCGGTAGTGTAGGTGTTCACAGCTGCCTGAGACACACACAAACAAATGTAATTATTAAATAGAACAAAGTTGGAAGTATACTAAGCTGTTGTTTCCGCTGTGCCCACATTCCTGGAGAGATATATTTTCCCTGACTTTGAAGAATTTTACAATGTAGGAGAGGTGTGTATTGAGTGAAGCGGTCCTGACCCGTGCAATGGTTGAATCCCTCTCGGAACCCTCCTGCTTGTGTCTGGCCATGGCCTTTTTGTTCTCCTGGCTCAGCTCAAAGTACTGCTCCTCCTGGAGCGCCCTGGCCAGCTGCTCCGACTCCGCCTTGGTCACTGTCAGATCCAGCTGGGCTGACAGGGAGTCCCTGGAAGAATGGAAGAAGGACAGACAAACATGTGTGTTGATTTGGGAAGTAGGCTGGTCGAGAAAAGCTGCACCCCATATTTTGACAACACTGATTGTTGCTATATTGACAAAGGACTGATATTACATTACACCTACATTTTAGTTACTTCGCAGATGCTCTTATCCAGAGCAACTTACAGGATCAATTGCCTTGTTCATGGGTAGAGACATATTTTTCACCTGGTCGGCTCAGGAATTCCAACCAGCGACATTTTGGTTACTTGCCCATCGTTCATAAGCGCTAGGCTACCGGCCGCACTTTTCCATTTGTTACCTTTCGATGTGCAGCTCATGCACTTTCTTGTGAACTTCCTGGACCTGCCGGTTCCTCTCCTCGATCTCTTCCTTCAGTTCCTTCACCTGAGTTTTATAAAGCGTCTGGAGGTAGAGACAGGAGATATGGCATCAGTCAGTGAGCCACTGAGCAGGGTTATAGGGTAGTGAGGTAGATGGCCCCTACTCACTGAGAAATACTGTTCGGCCTCAAGCTGGTCCTGAAGTTCCCTCATCTGTCCCTCGTTGCCCCTGTATTGCCTGGAAGACGAACACACAAACCATATGGTTAACATATTGGATACAGTAGCGAAATAAACATTTCAAAACAACCAAAACAAACAGTGCTGAAGGGGAAACGCAAACTCTGGTAAAATCCTTAAAAAGCCTTTAAACGTTTCAGACAAAACTTTAGTGTATAGATTATTAACTTAATTACACTATACAGTATGTCCCAGGGTTGTATGTAGCCCGGGCATACCACCACCCCTCCCTGCAGCGCTCCGTAGTCAGAAAGCTACAGGAAGCAGACGGATTAACAGTCCACTCATTCTAATGGGAGGAGCTAATCCTTAACCCTGTGGTGTAAACATTGTCACAGGGGAGCTTTGCTACAGTCAATGTCTAAGCTGAAATAAGAGCCTTTTTACTGGAATAACGACCAGCTATAGGGCCATTTAACAGACTCCCAAAGCAATATTAGCTAGCAGCAGCAAGGAATGTAAAACTACAGACTATTACAAACTTTCAGAATAGCATTTAGCCAATGGAGTCAGAAGTGTGTCTGGAAGGTATTGCATTCATTTGGAAGGGAGGTACACACATTGAGACGATACTCAATGTAGCCTGTCAAGGATCAAGCTAGAAGTTACCAACAGATCTAGAAAAACCCCTATCCCAAACCTAACCATTAGGATGGGGGGGGGGGGGGGGAATGAAAATATATTTGACCCTTGTATCAGTGACTAGGGGTAAACTGAACTATATACCCCCACACAGGGGATTAGGTAAAGTTAAACTGTGGTGGGCTGTGACGACATGTGGCAACTTTGGAGGATATTCTCACTTGGTGAGCTGTGCTAGCTGGAACTCGAGAGAGCGCTTGTTCTCTAGTGCCGTGTTGATCTCCTGCTTCAGCTGCTTCTCCGAGCCCTTCAGCCGGTCCGCCTCCTGGGAGCGGCTCTTGAGCTCGTTCTGGGCCAGCAGCCTCTTACTGGACTCCTGCTCCAGATGGATCCGCAGAGCCTGCACCTGCAGGGGAGAACAAGGGATGTTAGGACAAGAGAACCACAGTATGTCCTAACTACGCTGGGATTATACCAGATTTCTGCTCAGGAAATCCAGTTTTTTCTGGAGGGCCGAATCCTAACTTGAGATCTGCACGTTGAAAACTTTATTTATTGCGAAAGCCTCATTAGTATCGACTCATGATTAACGTTAATTTTTTTTGCAGATGGGGGTAGTTGTAGGATATCCAGAAAAGTGGCTAAACATTTTTAGGGACAGTGCCCATGGACCTCCACCCCAGACAGGGTGAGTCAATGCTGGGGTGATGGTGTTGAGTGGTGCTGGTGCTCACCTCGTCCTCAAGCCTCTCCCTCTGCTTCATCAGCTGCTCCATCTTCTGCACCGACTGCTTGAGGTCAAACTCCAGCATGGAGCACTGCTTCTCTACCTCCACCACCCTGCTCTCCGCTCGCATCCGCGCCCCGCTCTCCTCAGACACCTTGTGCTGCACCGCTGAAGGGACAGAATGAGGGAAGGAGATATCACTCAGTTGCAACTATCCATCATTCAATGGAAGAACCTCACTGACAGATTTAATAGGAAATTTGTGTTCAGTCATTTGAAATGACCCACCCACCACACAGGACAAAACATTTTAGTGCACCCCCCTCTTGGCAGTGGATCATTTGTTTTGTAGTGTTAAAGTACATTTCCTGCAATTCGACACATTTTGCCATGAGGTGGTGAAACTTTGTTTTAAAGCTCATTTCCTGCAGTTCTACATATTTTGCCATGACGTATGCCATGTTCATATGAGTGAGAGTGACTAACAAAATTAAATGAGGGCCCCCTGGGCACAAGTACTGCATGCCCCAATGGCAATTTGGTGATTACTACTAGGTTTAGAATGCTGGCTAGACTACTTTACCTAGCAATATAAAATAATATTAGCTGATATGGGCTAATTGAGTGACTGACAAGTGGAAAACTACCGATGCACTACAACATTTCTAAATTGCCCGATGTGTATTCTACTATTCTAACTCAACAATACGGGGTCGGGGCTCCCTAGCAACCGCGGGGCCCTATGCACAGCGTGTAGTCTGCGTATAGGCAAATGTCTGGAAGACAAATGTTGCTTCAAACGGTGCTAGTTGGAAGGTGGGATTGTGTCCAGATGTTAATATGTAGGGAGGTAACGTCTGGACATGCCACATGGAGTGGAGTCCACTCCCTCAATTCCTCCCCATCTGTCCAGTGCCCCCTGGGTATGAGTGGTGCAGGTGAGAAAGAGAGGGAAGAGATAGAGGGGGACACAAAGAGGGAGAGAGCAGACAGAGAACGAGGGAGAGGCAGTAGTGGTGGGTAGGGCATGCTCTAACAAGGGCCCAGATATACCATGCATGGCAGCCGACTTGGCCTCCTCAATAGACTCGTATTTGTCAGTGAGCTGGGCCCGCGTCACTCTGTGTTCTGTGTGCTCCTGGTCCAGACGCTGCTGCAGTGTCTTTAGCTTGTAGTTCAGGTCGATCTCCAGGTTGTTCTTATCCTGTTGGTAGAAAGCGTAGAATTACATATAGAATCCCTAGAATGGAAATTGGCATCCTGGCAGCGCGTGTAAAAATGACCAGTAAAACATTAATTCTGCTGATCTCTATGGTAGAGGGGCTCTTAACTGGGTGTAAATGGGACTAAAATACCAGTTAGATATACATGTGGTTGTGTTTTATACATGTCTTTGATACTTCCATTTGGACCACTACTCACAATAAGTGGACATGTTAGCCTGATAAAGCACGGTATGTGAGTGACGTGGAGAGACTTAGAGGGCCCAAACCTTCTCCAGGTTGTTGCTCCTCTCCTGGGCCTGCTTGCGTTCCGTCTCCACTTTGGACAGGCTGAGCTTCAAGTTCTTATTGTCCTGTTGAAGACCTGTCATTCGCGCTACAGACACACAGAGAGAGGGAAACAAAGAGTCACCTTCAAAACAGTGGTTTGTGCAACATGCTAAACCCATGTTGACAACACCATAATGCATAGCATTCAGATTTGGAAAACTATATTTGTGGAGTAACGAAACTGGACAATAAAGTATTATTTTTCTATTCCATATGGATGCCTGTAGACTTGGAATTCAGTCTGAATTAAGAGCAATATTATATCAACACAATCCATCAGATATATTCATCCCCAAGACTTCAAAGCGCTCCTCTACAGATAAAACATGACTGTTGGACAGATAAGTCGGATGTGAGCTCTGTGGGCATGGGCAGTGCCTGGGCACGTCTAATGTGATGAACGAGAATGGTTAGAACTGGAGCTAAGATTCCCCAGCTGTCTCTTAAATAGTTAAGAGGGAGAGACAGATCACTTCAGATCATTTGAAGTTAGTTGAACATGCCAAGAATGAAAAACAGTTAAGAGTGAGTGAGGAATTACTGTAAAGCAAACTAAAATGGTGTGGGAAATCATGTTCATCCCTTCTCGTTCTAACACATGCCCAAGTGAATGCAGGGTTGTGGTCAGACCTTCTATTTACTCAAACACTGAGTCATGTCCAAGTCATATTTACTCATAGAACAATGAGTGCAGTCTTTGGGTGTGAGCCACTGAGTGTCCCAATTCTCCATACTTTTCCTTTTCTGGTGCACTTGTGCACCCCCCTACATATATATAAAAGACCATGCTTACATGAGTGCTTAGCTGTACTTTTGTTGTTGTATGTATAGACCTCAGGAAGAGTAGCTGTCAGCTAATGGGGATCTGAATAAAGATTAAAGCGTGGAGAATTGAAATGTAGCCAGGAATGTGTTCTGGTACCTTGTAGCTCATGGATCTCCTCTGATCCCTGACTGTAGCTCCTCCTCTCAGAATCCAGGGTGCTCTGCAGCTGCAGCAGCTCTTTCTCCAGCTGGGCCTTCCCCCCATCGGCCGAGCGGCTCTTCTCCTGCAGCTCGCTGGTCAGCCCCTCCAGCTGGCTCATGGACTTGGCCATCTCCGTGTGGCTCTTTCTCAGCCGAGCCGCCGTGTCTGACTCCACCCTCAGCAGGTCATTGGCCTCCTCCAGCTGTCAATCAAGGAAACAACCATTGGGAGAGCTCAGAATCAATATTACCTCCTGACACAGGCGATCTGCTCAGTTGCTGCAGAATGTTTGATTCTGAAACGGTTGTTGGGGTTTTTAACCAATATGTGGGTGGATGTCTAATGTTACTATAGAATCATATCCATCCATGCACTTCCAGGAATAGTTAATAGGCAAAGACTACCATCTATACCAGTCTGACATGAGGCACTGATTCCTCGGTCCTTCACTTCCTCATATGGAAATAAATTAGCCTTCAATTTGCTGATAAACATCAATGCATGTAAAGTAAAAGCCATAGGGTGATGACACAGGGTCAGATATTGTTCATTTTTTTAATGGTTAAGGTTCAAATTTAGGATGGAGTAATCTGTTCCTAGATCTGTGGTGATAACCTGGCCTTCCCTCTCCTTGAACTGTCTCAACCATCCAAATACATTCCTCAAAACAAAACCCCTTCCCTGCACGGTTCTCATTCCCTTGACTCACATTCTGACCCTCAAACAAGATCTCAAAGCTAGAATAACACCCTAAGCTGTGTGGATGGCAATTGAAGAGAGCAGTGTGTGTGTGTGTGTGTGTGTGTGTGTGTGTGTGTGTATATATACACACACACACACGTTTTCCTACCTTATCAGGACCACAATGTCCTGACAAGTCGTCAGAGTATCCTGACAAGGTAGGAAAACAAGAAAACATTTTAAAACACTAATTTAGGCTTACGGGTTAGGTTTAAGTTTAGTATTAATGTTTAGGGTAAGGGATTAGGTTTAGAATAAAGGATTAGGTTTAGGGTTAGTATAATAGGATTCTGAATGGGAAAATATTCTCTCTCCAAAAAGAGAATTTACCAAAATATAAAGCTGTGTCCGCGTGAGTGTAAGAGAGATAACGTACCTGCTTCTGCAGTTGTAGGATCTTGTCATTTGAGGCCTGAGAGTTTTGGCTGATTTTCCTCATGACCTCAAGCTGCTCTTTGAGAGTGGACACTGAGAAGAAAGAGAGTACGGATGAGAGTTAAATGAAAGATCAAGTCATCTTTATTGCACATCTCCCTTTCAAAACATGACACTAAACAAACTGTATCCAGAAACATGTTTTTTTGTGCATGGGAGTTGCTCATGTGTTGCATTTAAAGTGCTGTTTACGTGCATGTTGTTATGCGATCTGCTAGTTTAAGGGAGTTAATGCGTGTAAATCCACTTAGTTCACAGCGATCCTCTGGTCACAGTTAATGGGAGGGTCTCAGAGGGTGAGTGTCTGGGTTAAGACTGCTAGTTAGCACTGCAGGGGGCGTCAGACTGGCAGACAACTAGACCAGCAGGTCAAGCTGCTCTAGTATCGGTCAGTGTGAGCACTAATAATCCAGTTGGGAAAACACCTGTTAGGGCTAGGTGCAATAACATCTGAGCCTGTTTTCATAAAGCATTTCAGAGTAGGAGCACAGACATAGGATCAACTTTCCCTTCTAGATCATAGTAACACAACATGGACAGGGAGGACCTGATCCTAGATCAGTAATCCTACTCCGAGTGAGATGCTTTATGAATACAGGGAGGAAAGATGCTACTGCAGTGGTACTAGATCTCATTCTAGATTATACTGTAGTAGCACCTACCCTGTACAAATCCCGTCACTGAGTGTACAAAACATTAGGAACACCTGCTCTTTTCATGACCGACTGACTAGTTGGATCCAGGTGAGCCCTTATTGAGGTCACCTGTTAAATCCACTTAAAATCAGTGTAGATGGGAGGAGACAAGTTAAAGAAGGATTTTTAAGTCTCGAGACAACAGACATGGATTGTGTATGGGTGCCTTTCTGAGGGTGAATGTGCAAGTGTTTATAATCAGTGTTATAAACACGTGTATAATCTAGAAGAAAAATAAACGCACACCTATTTAGGCGAGGTGCTGGCTAGCGGAGTAGAAAACTTGAAAATAAAAGTGAGCCGCACTCTAGGAGCTCAGATGCAAAAATCTATCAGATTTCGACAGAAATATGGCTGAGACGCAAAGAAAGTTCAAGGAGAGGGGCTACAAAAATGATCAGATTAATATTGCCATTGAGAAAATTCAAAACAAAACGAGACCTGACCTTTTTCAAGGTCAGTCTCGCAAAGACGCATTCTTGTGTTCTAACTACCCGCTATTTAAAGCGTTCTGAACGAATTAAGGGAATTTTTCACAAACATTGGCACATTCTAAAGTCCGATGATAGTCTCGGTAATGTGTTATCGTATTCTCGCGGGGCAGAAATCTCAGACACCAATTGGTACACTCTATTTACCACCCCAAGATAATCCTGAACAACGTCTATTTGCGCCCCTAATGGATGGAAATTACAAATGTAACGGCTGTGCTCAATGCAATGGCACTTATAAATGTAGATCCTTCAAACACCCACAAACAGGGAAATCGATCCCAATCAAAGGTGTTATTACGTGCTCCACTAAGGCAGTTATTTATCTTATAACTTGTCCTTGTGGTAAAAATGATGTGGGTAAAACAAAGCTCAAATTAAAAGTATGTATCTCAGAGCATCGTAGCACCATTAGGTGTAAAAACTTGACTTACCCAGTTGCAGCCCACTTTTTGGAGGCAGGCCACTCGATTTCGTCTTTGCTTTATATTCGCATCGAACATGTCACCCTCCCTAGGAGAGGGGTGACCTTGATAATTTATTGTTAAAACGAGAGGCTGCCTGGATCTTTAACTTAAAGACCCTTGTTCCCTTCGGTCTCAACGTAGACTTTGATCTGAAGCCATTCTTGTGATTATTGTGACTTTGCCATTGTAATTGTTTGTAAGCTTGTGTAGTCTAAAAAGGAATTTATGATCGTATGCTATCCATTTGTTGTTTGTATGCTGTTCTTTGTATGCCATTTTAATATTTGATAATTAACCAATGATATTAGGCCACTCTTGGCCATGATTACAGACACCTGTGTCTTTTGACACTATAAACGAGTCATCCCACAGTGTTAGTGATTATACCCTGATGAAGACAGCTTGGCTGTCGAAACATTGGTAATTACATTTTTGCATCTGAGCTCCTAGAGTGTGCGGCTCTCTTTTATTTTCAAATAAACACGTGTATAGACAGGTTTGGACTAAAACAGTGGGAGATTGGAGAATGAATTAAATGATAAAAAATAAAAAAAGAACTATCCTTACCCTCGTTCTCCATGTTGCGTCTCTTTTCGGCCTCCTGGTCGACCTTTCTTTGGTACTCTGTGGCTCGGTGCTGGATCATCATCTTGTCTTTCTCCAGGAGGGACATACTGGCCTCCACACCCTTCCTCACGTTGGCCTGGGAGGAGGGGAGGACGGCAAAGGAGTTAGAACTCAATATATAGAGCAATTAGGCCCTATATCATGTCTTGTTTGCTGCACTTTTGTAGACTACTGTAGATCGTGATTATGCACTTGCCCTGGTATACGTTTCAGAATACTAGATATTCACTCACCTCCTCGTCCAGCTCTTTCATGATCTTGTCGAGTTTTGTATTTGTCGTCCTAAAGGACAACAATGATTAGCACTTTTTGCTTTGCTTGATCTTTTAAAAATGGGAAAACGGATGCATTGTTCATTAAAATACACTTGTTTGTATTCAAAACCAGAATGTATTTTTTTGCTTGAAATCTGACTTGTTAGTTAAATTAAGTTGATTGACAGGTGATCGATTACTACCTGCACTTTTGCTCCATCTCATCCTTCAGCTGCATCTCACTATGTAGCTGCTCCTCTAGCTGGTAGACCCTCTTCTGCAGGTTCTCCAGCTGAGCACAGACAACGTGTAAGACAGACTGTAGAAAACATTACGCTTTGCTATACAATAAACTTGTAATCAGTTTGGCATTGCAAAGTAAAATGTTCAAGTACAATAAACCGATACTAGCGTACATTATGTAACAAAAACAACTTGCAGAGAATTTAGTATTGCAGAAAGTAGCTACTTCAGATGCAACAGAGTGTTGTTTTCATCTCTTTAAGTAGTACTCACATGGCTCTTGTCCTCCTTGGTGGAGCTGCTGCGTTTGTCAACACTCTTGGTGCTGGTGCTCCGGGAGAACCTGGGGGATAGACCACAACAACATGATCAACATTTTGTGTTACAAAGTAGGGAAAAAAAGGATGTCGTAATTTTCTTGTCAACGATCTACACAAAATACTTGTCACAGTGGAAGAAATGTTTAACATTTGTGAAGAAAATATGGAAAAATAAAAATGAATATATCTTGATTCAATGTCTGTTAGAATCAACTTTCCCAGTGATAACTGCTGTGAGTCTTTCTGGGTAAGTCTCTAAGAGCTTCGCAAACCTGGATTGTACAATATTTGCACATTCTTAGAAAATATTCTACAAGCTCTCAAGTTGGCGGTTGAGAATTGCTAGACAACCCTTTTCAAGTCTTGCTATAGTTTCAAGACGATTTAAGTCAAAACTGTAACTAGGCCACTCAGGAACAATCAATGTCGTCTTGGTACTCTACTATAGACTTGGCCTTGTGTTTTAGGTTATTGTCCTGCTGAAAAGGTGAATGTTTCCCAGTGTGTTGGAAAGCAGAATGAACCAGGTTTTCCAGCAGGATTTTGCCTGTGCTTAGCTCGATTCAGTTTATTATTTATCCTAATAAACTCCCTAGTCCTTGCCGATGACAAGCATACCCATAACATTATGCGCCACCATGCTTGAAAATATGAAGAGTAGTACTCAGTGATGTGTTGGATTTGCCCCAAACATAACTTTGTCCTAAATACAAACTTTTACAAAAACTTTTTTTCTTTGCCACATTTTTTTGCAGTTTTACTTTAGTGCCTTATCGTAAACAGGAGGCATGTTTTGGAATATTTTTATTCTGTACAGGCTTCCTTCTTCTCACTGTCATTTAATATTGTGGAGTAACTACAACGCTGTTGATCCATCCTCAGTTCTCTCCTATCACAGCCATTAAACTCATGGTGAAATCTCGGAACGGTTTCCTTCCTCTCCGGCAACTGAGTTAGGAGGACCCCTGTATCTTTGTAGTGACTTAGTGTATTAATACACCATCCAAAGTCTGATATAAACTTTATCATGCTCAAAGGGAGATTCAATGTCTGCTTTAGGTGCCCTTCTTTGCAAGGTATTGGAAAACCTTTCTGGTCTTTATGGTTGAATCTGTGTTTGTAATTCACTGCTCGACTGAGGGACCTTATAGATAATTGTATGTGTGGGATATAGAGTTGAGGTAGTCATTCAAAACTCATGTTACAAACTATTATTACACGCAGAGTAAGTCATGAACTTATTTAGGCTTGCCATAACAAAGGGGTTGAAAACTTGACTCAAGACATTTCAGCTTTTCATTTTTAATAAATTTGTAAAAATGTCTAAAAACATAATTCCTCTGCCATCATGGGTTATTGTTGGTAGGCCAGTGACACAAAATGTCAATTTAATCCCTTTTAAATTCAGGCTGTAAGAACAAAATGTGGGAAAAGTCAAGGGGTGTAAATACTTTCTGAAGGCACTGTAGTGACAACACTAGGACTACACTTCCCTGACCCACTGATGACCTGACCAAACCGTGAACACATCCCACTGGCTCAAACACGTTGTGGTTGTTATCTAGGTCAGATTACTCTCCAGTGTGAGACATTCATATGTGCATGTCTAACAAGCTCTGGGTGTAATTAGCTATATTGCTATAAAAGTTGCATTAGATTTATGAGGCTGTATAAAACAACGGCAGTACTGACGGTTCTGATGGCTCTAGCAGGTTAAGCTAGAAAGTGTCAACTAGCAGTTCACAGAATAACAGATGATTGCGCCAGCTGGTGCACCCAGACTATTTTGACTGTGGTAAGTCAGGCCTGACTATAGTATGTTGACCATGGTTAGGGCCTTGAGTTTCTCCTGAGCTGACCAGGAAGAGTCTAAGTGATGACTGACAGTGTTGACTGTAATTGGTATTTGACTGATGAGTGTTCTAGTGAAGCCTGACAGTGTTGACTGTAGTTGGTAGGCTAAGCGGACAGTGCCAACACATACTCTGCACACCGTTTCCCGACACAGATTAAGCCTAGTCCTGGACTAAAATGCAGTTCATGGAAATTCTCCAGGAAACATGATTCAAGCGCCTTATTGGTGACTGCTGTAGTAGTTGAAGCCTGGCTATGCTAACATACTTACTGGTGACTGCTATAGTAGGTGAACCCCACAAAGGGCAGCTGGTTGCCCACGAAGGCCTTCGGTATGGGGAAGGTCTCCTCGTCTCCCCGGTCCTCCTCAATTTCGTCAAAGTTACTGGTGTCGATGTCACTGCTCAGCTCAGGCACTACCGGGGCCGCCGCTGGAAATACAGATAGACAGGAGGTGGAGGAGAGAACAGAATCATGACTCACTGAAAGTGGGGAGCTATTCTCATTGTTTTGATGATTTGGTGCAGAGGCACATTGAGTTGAGAACTTGAGATCATGTTTTGGGGGAAACGCCAGTCAAACTTTGAGGCATGTACTGCACTTTGAAACTTGCAAAGTGCAAAATATAGATTCCAGTACAAGGTGATGGGAGATAAGTGTAAGCAACACAGTCTCAGGGCAGTTGGGATATGCAAGAAACCCACTTCCATTGCATACTTGTGTGTAACAAGACAAATATAAACACCCCCCAAATTATTATTACTCTACATCAGTCCCATTTCAAATCCAAATTGTATTCATCACATGTACCGAATACAACTGGTGTAGACTTTAGGTAAGATGTTCTATATTCATCATATGTTTGTAAGTTACTTCTCAACAGAATGTTTATTTTTGTATAATACTGTGGCGGGGTTGAAGTATCTGTTCTGTCAAGACTAAGTTGCTTGGGCCGGAGAGAGGGGAGAGGTCAAGCGTGTATCTCTTGGCTCTACAATGTCTGTGTGCCAGACAATGTGTCTCTGTGATCTTGTCAAGATAGGATGGATTTGATATATGCCTGTTGATATGGAGGATTTGTTTAGGTTCTGAGTTTGAGAAAATAACATAGTTTAGGAGACAAAGCTGAACGATAAATTATGCCGATGCTGTCTGGCTATGTGATTTTTTGCAATAAAGGATCTCAGTTGCAATGTGTAAGGAACTCAGAGAATTCATTGATAGACACTGAATTGATCGGAGAGTCACAGGGTTGTGATGGAACTCATATAATTAAAGATGGACTTTGTGATAACTAACTCTGACTTGTGTGTGGTTTGCTCTCATGATTTGGTAAATACAGGAAATTTCCACGACACAGTGAAAGGCTTGATTACCAACTTTCCCAACAATGCAAAGTTAAAAAATAAAACAAGTAAAATGGTAACTAACAAGAGGAAAAAAATAAAATACACAATGGAGCTACAGTGGGGCAAAAAAGTATTTAGTCAGCCACCAATTGTGCAAGTTCTCCCACTTAAAAAGATGAGAGAAGCCTGTAATTGTCATCATAGGTACACTTCAACTATGACAGACAAAATTAGAAACAAAATCCAGAAAATCACATTGTAGGATTTTTAATGAATTTATTTGCAAATTATGGTGGAAAATAAGTATTTGGTCAATAACAGTTTCTCAATACTTTGTTATATACCCTTTGTTGGCAATGACAGAGGTCTTCACAAGGTTTTCACACACTGTTCTCCATGCAGATCTCCTCTAGAGTAGTGATGTTTTGGGGCTGTTGCTGTGCAACACAGACTTTCAACTCCCTCCAAAGATTTTCTATGGGGTTGAGATCTGGAGACTGGCTAGGCCACTCCAGGATCTTGAAATGCTTCTTACGAAGCCACTCTTTCATTGCCCGGGCGGTGTGTTTGGGATCATTGTCATGCTGAAAGACCCAGCCTCGTTTCATCTTCAATGCCCTTGCTGATGGAAGGAGGTTTTCACTCAAAATCTCACGATACATTCATTCTTTCCTTTACACGGATTAGTCGTCCTGGTCCCTTTACAAAAAAAGCCCCAAAGCATGATGTTTCCACCCCCATGCTTCACAGTAGGTATGGTGTTCTTTGGATGCAACTCCGCATTCTTTGTCCTCCAAACACGATGAGTTGAGTTTTTACCAAAAAGTTATATTCTGGTTTCATCTGACCATTTGACATTCTCCCAATCTTCTTCTGGATCATCCAAATGCTCTTTAGCAAACTTCAGACGGGCCTGGACATGTACTGGCTTAAGCAGGGGGACACGTCTGGCACTGCAGGATTTGAGTCCCTGGCGGCGTAGTGTCTTACTGATGGTAGTCTTTATTACTTTGGTCCCAGCTCTCTGCAGGTCATTCACTAGGTCCCCCCGTGTGGTTCTGGGATTTTTGCTCACCGTTCTTGTGATCATTTTGACCCCACAGGGTGAGATCTTGCGTGGAGCCCCAGATCGAGGGAGATTATCAGTGGTCTTGTACGTCTTCCATTTCCTAATAATTGCTCCCACAGTTGATTTCTTCAAACCAAGCTGCTTACCTATTGCAGATTCAGTCTTCCCAGCCTGGTGCAGGTCTACAATTTTGTTTCTGGTGTCCTTTGACAGCTCTTTGGTCTTGGCCATAGTGGAGTTTGGAGTGTGACTGTTTGAGGTTGTGGACAGGTGTCTTTTATACTGATAACAAGTTCAAACAGGTGCCATTAATACAGGTAACGAGTGGAGGACAGATGAGCCTCTTAAAGAAGAAGTTACAGGTCTGTGAGAGCCAGAAATCTTGCTTGTTTGTAGGTGACCAAATACTTATTTTCCACCATAATTTGGGTGAGTGTACGTGTAGTGTGAGTGAGCATGTAGTGTGAGTGAGTGAGCGTGTAGTGTGAGTGAGTGAACGTGTAGTGTGAGTGAACGTGTAGTGTGAGTGAGTGAGTGAGTGAACGTGTAGTGTGAGTGAGTGAACGTGTAGTGTGAGTGAGTACGTGTAGTGTGAGTGAGTGTAGTGTGAGTGAAGTGTCTGTGTAGTGTGAGTGAGTGAACGTGTAGTGGGAGTGAGTGTACGTGTAGTGGGAGTGAGTGTACGTGTAGTGGGAGTGAGTGTACGTGTAGTGGGAGTGAGTGTACGTGTAGTGGGAGTGTAGTGAGTGAGGTGTAGTGTCAGTGAGTGAAGTGTAGTGTGAGTGAGTGAAGTGTGAGTGAGTAGTGTGAGTGAGTAGTGTGAGTAGTGTGAGTGAGTGTAAGTGTAGTGTGAGTGAGTAAGTGTAGTTGCTGGTGAGTGTAAGTGTAGTTGTTGGTGAGTGTAAGTGTGGTGTGAGTGAGTAAGTGTAGTGTGAGTGTAAGTGTAGTGTGTGTATAATGTCTAGGGAGTATGCATAGGGTCAGTGCAAGATAGTCAGTGCAGATAGTTTGAGTACCATTAATTGACTATTTAGCAGTCTGGGGGTTAAAGCTGTCTTGGAGCCGATGCTTTGTTACAGTGATTGGTTTGGGTGGCTGGAGTCTTAGGCAATTTTTCAGGCCTTCCTCTGACAACGCCTGATAGAGGTCCTGGATGGCAGGGAGCTCGGCCTAGGTGAGGTACTGGGCTGTCCGCACCCCCCTTTGTAGCACTTTGAGGTCAAGGGCGGTATAATTGCCATACCAAGCGGTGATCCAGCCAATCAAGATGCTCTCGATGGTGCAGTTGTGTAACTTTTTGAGGATCTGACGGCCCATGCCAAATCTTCTCAGCCTCCTGAAGGGGAAAGGAGCTGCCTTGCCGTCTTCAAGACTGTTCAGGTGTGTGTGGAACATGTGGACCAACAGCCTCTCCCTCAATGTGAGCAAGACAAAGGCTTCTTAACAGCTTCTACCCCCAAGCCATAAGACTGTTGAACAATTAATCAAATGGCTACCGGACTATTTATATTGACCCCCCCATTTGTTTTGTACACTGCTGCTACTCTCTGTTTCTTATCTATGCATAGTCACTTCACCCCTACCTACATGTACAAATTACCTCTAACCCGTACCCCCCCACATAGACACTGTACCGGTACCCCCTCCTTCTCCTATAGACCTGGCACCACACTAACTCATCTCTGCTTATGGGAATGTTCTGCTGTCAAATATGTCAGTCTATTAAACTGTCTCTTGTCAATCTAGACTACTTAGAGATAAAAATGCATCAACTACAAACACAAAGCATTCAGTCCGACAGTTGATACAGTGAGTTGACACAGTAGATATTCAGGTGCTTTTTATGCCTCAGAACAGCATCCTATTCCCTATGAGGTGTACTACTTTGCACCTTTTCCCTATGAATTGTAGGGAATAGGGATCCAATTAGTCTCCCAGCTAATCATCTAGGGGAGTATCTAAAGGAGCAGCTAGGACAGCCAGTGCTGGTGGCATGGCAGGGCATGCCAGAGCAGGGCTAGGGGCGGTGTGGCCAGGCCAAAGTGATGACTGCAGCCCTTCAGCGTATTTAATATAAACCCAGTAAAGAGCTGCAATACCCTGTGGGTTTACATTTAGCCCCCCCTCCTCTACTCTCTCCGCTGCAGGAGGAGACCACATCAACACTCACGCCAAGGTGCTGTTCAGTAGGGTACACCGCAGCAAAAAGCTTTGCAACTACTGGACATGACCCAGTACTGCTTTCCTCCCGTTCTCACCCTCAAAAATAAACCATCCAGGTTCAAATTGGTTTCAAACTGATAACACCACTAAAAGCGGAATCGTTGCAATCACTCAGTGTGTGGCCATGGGTTACTGAATGGATCTTATTCTGGAATTTCCTGAGACTGTCCGCAGTAGGTCAATGGGATAACATGTAACACTAAAAGCAGTTTGCCAACAGAGCAGTGTGTGGGGGGGGGGTTACAAACACATAGGAATCATGAAAGCGCTGCTGGTTGACCTGAACACAACTCACTCTCTCGGATGTTCTCCCATGTCCACTGGTCGTTCTTGAAGAAAGGATGCCTCTTGATCTCATCCACCCCGTTACGACCCAGTCGCACCTCCCTAGTAACAGGGAATCAGAACAAGGTGCCGTTTAGTCATTCTGCAATCCACTGATAATGTCCATTGTTATACAGAGTCTATGGCTTTGAAACAAACTCTGAACACAGGAAGTGAAAGCTTTAGACGTGATTGATAGCTCTTCAGAAGAACACAGCTTGATGTCTGACTGATTACTAAGTCTAATCAAGCCAATGAGTTCATGACACTAGTCCCTTTCCATCTACTTGTCAACTAGGGAAATCATTGGTAAAACATGAATGATTTCTCTAAACAAAACAGTATAAAATCAGGGCTTTCTGCACCACCAGTTTTTATTTCCTAACCGCGCATAAAAATAAAGTCATCATCATCCTCACCTGTCAGTCAGGAAGGCACAAATGAGGTTCTTGGCATCCTTGGAGATGTCGCTGTCTTCAGGGAAGGTCAGTGCGTTCTTGTGGTTCATGATCTTACTGTACGTCCCCACCAACGAGTCAGCGTAGAACGGTGTGTCACCTACAGACACACAAAACCACAGGCAGTGAGGTTAGCTAGTGAACCCAGCCAAGACTACATATTTTCAATGGGGGTTTGCTTAGCCTAAACCCTTAACCATTACTCTAGTCTTGAACAAAGTTTGATACCTATACCTAGCCTCTTCCTTTAGGTTGAGGCAATGTAGGGCTGGGCGATATATTAAGGTATACTGGTATGGATTTTTACAATACCGTCTATAAAAAGGTATTCTGATAGTGTTAAATAAATGAAAAGTTCTACAAACTGTCAGTTTTGTCCTAGTTCGGTTGAGTATAAAACAATCAGAATGGAGGAAGCCCATTAGAATCATTTGTTGCCATCCTAACTACTAAAAATATTTTTCTAACTTTTTTTGGTCTTTATTCTATTTAACCACACAAGTCAAGACATTAAGTAAACACGATTTGAGCAACAAGATAGTATCCTTTCCAACTTCATCTTTTCATAGTATGGATTCAAGGCGTGATGATTACACAATATGACAAAACAAGGGGAAGACGTTATGTACTACCAGAGTCAAATAAGAGAGGGAATATAGAAGACTATCCTCAATGGTATTTTTGCTGCCTGTAAATGAATGGGAATACTCTGCTTCAGAACTACAATAGGGGTTCAAATTGTATGACCAGTTTGTTTCTGATTGTAACAGCGTGAAAAAAGGTCTCTTATTGCGACTCACCGACAAGCATCTCATATAGGAAGACTCCCACGGACCACCAGTCACACTCCCGGCCATAATATCCATCTCCTCCCTGGGATTTTAGTACCTCTGGCGAAATGTAGTCTGGAGTTCCCACTGCTGTGTCGCATCGGACCATACCGTCCTGAAAGAGCATTAATCTTAAACTACTATACTTATAAACACTGCTGTGTCGCATTGTTCAAAGCGTATACGCTCTAAAATACATAAGCATTCATAGTTCAAGAAAACAAACCAATTGTAGGCCTAAGTGCTGATACAGTGCCTTCAGAAAGTATTCATACCCCTTGACTTATTCCACATTGTTGTAATTACTGCCAGAATTCAAAATTGATTAAATTGATTTCTCACCCATCTAAACACAATACCCCATAATGAGAAAGTGAAAACATGTTTTTTATTTTTTACAGAAATCTAATTTATTCACAACTCTTTGTCAATACTATGTAGGAAGTACATTTGGGGCCGATTAAAGCGTCAAGTCATCTTGGGTATCTCTCTGCATCAGCTTTGCCCATCTGGATGGAGATATTCTTCCTTGCAGATTTTCTCAAGCTCAGTTAAGTTCAATAGGGTGCGGCAGGAACAGCAATCTTCAAGTCTTTCCACAGATATTCAAATTAAATTTAAGTCTGGGCTTTAGCCAGACTCAAGGACGTTCATATTCTTGTTCTTAAGCCAGTACAGAGTTGCACTGGCTGTATGCTCGGTGTCATTGTCCTGGTCAATTGCACCCTAAAGCACGTTTGCCTGTATTTCGCACCATTCATTGTTCACTCTATCCTAACCAGTGACTGCCACCACCATGCTCCACGGTAGGGATGGTGTTAACAGGTGATGAGGTATGCCTGGTTTTCACCAGACAAAGCGGTTTCCATTCAAGCCAAAGAGTAATTTTTTTTGTATCATCAGACCACAGAATATTTTGAGTTATGATCTCAGTGTCTTTTACGTGCCTTTTTCTCAGGAGCAGCTTCCGCCTGGCCACTCTCCCATAAAGCCCAGATTGGTGAAGTGCTGCAGAGACTTTTGTCCTTCTGGCAGTTTCTCCCATCTCAGCCAAGGAACTATTTAGTTCTGTCAGATTGGTCAATGGGTTCTTGGTCACCACCCTGACCAAGGTCATTCTTGCCTGGTTGCTCAGTTTGGTTGGCCAGCTCTAGGCAGTCTGGGGAGTTCCATAATTTTTTCAATTTCCCCAATGATGGAGACCACTGTGCTCTTGGAAACGTTCAACACTCTAGAAATAGTTTTATAACCTTCCCCAGATATAAGAATTGTGATGAGGCAATCTGAGATCTACGGACAGTTCATTGGACGTCATGGTATTGTTTTTGCTTTGACATGTACTGTCAACTGGGACCTTAGACAGGTGTGTTTCTATCTAAATCATGTCCAACCAATTGAATAGGCAACAGGTGGACACTTTGTAGTGATCAACAATGATCAAAGGAAATGTGATACAGTTGATCTCAATTTGGAGTGTCATACAAAGGTCTGTGAATACTTATGTAAATTAGATAGACGCATTTCATTTTCATTAACATGTTTTCACTGTCATTATGGGTCATTGTGTGTAGATGGGTGAATAAAAATGTGGAATAAGTCCAGGGGTATGAGGACTTTCTGAAGGCACTGTATGTAAGATGAAGAATGATAAGTAAATGTGTTAAAAGTTGGAAATATTGATAAACCATCACTAAGATGAATTAAATAGAGCATTTGGAAGCAGCAAACAGTTTAAACTCTTAAACAACAGTCTACTCTACAGGGTGATAGTGTCAACTAACTTCTCATTATCAGTCACGGTGCGTTGGAAGGCTAGTGCGATAGCTACCTTGTTCATTTTCATACAGGTCCCAAAGTCTGCCAACTTCAAGTGGCCTGCTTTGTCTAGCAACATGTTATCAGGCTTCACGTCCCTGAAAGACATAAAAAGACACTTAAGGGATAATCAACAAGAGGCTATGCGTTCTCTGGATTATAATGAATGACGTGGGAGATGTCTTCCACGACGCGCTAGCGGAGTGGAACTGACCTTCAATGGAGTTGCATTAGTTTCCAGAGAACGCATAAAGCCCTAAGTTGATTGTCCCTTTAATACCATGGCGATAATTTAACACATTTGCCAGTAGAAATTTGTTCATTTTCCACTAGAAATGTGTCCAATATCCACTGAAGTAGCTAGCAAGTTGACAAGAGTGATCGTAGTTGCCTTGGTAACCAAACAAACAGACTTGCTAGTTTAACGAACCAAGCCATCAGTCCAAGCTTGCCATTATAAAATAGAATTCAACAACGGCAATAATGTTTTCAATTCGATTTTGCTTTCAACAGCAGCTCAAACACAGAACATGTAAGAATGAACTATAGCCATTGAATTCTACCGTGCAAATATACCGTGCATTATAATGAAATAATGCATGCCCTAGAATGCCCTTCAAGCCAATCAGATGGAGTATTCAACGATGCCATTGTATAAAGTAATTTCTAAAATGGGTGGTTCGAGCCCTGAATGCTGATTGGCTGACAGCCGTGGTATATCAGACCGTACACCACGGGTATGTGACAAAGCATTTATTTTTACTGCTCTAATTACATTGGTAACCAGCTTACAATAGCAATAAGGCACCTCTGGGCTTTGTGGTACATGGCCTATATACCACGACTAAGGGCTGTTGGCACTCCGCAACCCTTCAGGCCTTATTGCTTAAATAACAAACCAGCAGTTCTTGAACCTAAAACCTGATTATACAAGCAAAGCATTCTCAAACCAACTACAGTACATTAAACAAGTGATTTAAGTTCCTGTCAAGGAGGCTTTAGAAGGGTGGAGAAAACTGCCACTACAGAAAAGAGGAAGTAGAGACACTAGAGCCACCTTTACAATTGAAGAGGAGGAGTCCAGTACCAGTAACAGCAACAGTAGTACCTGTGTATGAATCCCATGGCGTGGATCCCATCCAGAGCCAGCACCACCTCGGCGGTGTAAAAGCGGGCCCACTTCTCGGGGACGTCATAGTTGCTCATCAAGTTGACCAGGTCTCCGCCGGGCATGTACTCCATCACCATGTAGAGGTAACGGTCGTCTTGGAACGCATAAAACAGCTGTGGGGGGGTTAGTGACCAAACATCATTAGGAGGAATGAAGAGGAAAGCAACAAACAAAAAATTAGCATTACAATTGCCTGAATCTCAATCACTGTGCTTCCTTACAGATTATTCCTAGTAGGCAAAGTTGAGAACGAAACTAAGGTGTCGCTATAAACAACTATGCGTTCCATACCTGCACCACCAGGGCGCTGTTAGCAAAGGCCATGATGTCCCTCTCCTCCCAGAAGAAAGCAGAGTCCGACCTCTTGATCATCTCAAACTTGCTAAGCAGCTTCATGGCATACACCTTCATCGTGGCTTTGTGTCTTACCTGGGAGAGAGGAGAGTCTCTAGTTAGGGCGAATGGCTTGCGTCAAGCCAAACCTATAGCCATATAATAATAATAATATTATACTTCTATATCTGTCTGCACTAGATGTATGAAGGGAAAGCAGACAGACAAAAGTTGATGTGATTCACGCAGGACAAATTAGCATAACCATAATGGCGATCCTCACCAACTGCACTTCTCCAAACGCCCCCCTCCCGATAACCTTGACCACCTCATAGTCCTCTGCTTTCATCCGCAGGTCCCGGATCTTACTGATGGTGTCCTTATCTAAAGAAGAGAAGTGGAGAGATGACATTAAAAGGAAACTTGTTAGAAAAGGGTAGATTAGTAAATTACTGAAGGGACTTTGTCCACCGCATCAGACAGAGAATACAAAAATAACACAACATTAAAACAGCAGAGGAAAATCTGTAATAATAACATCACTAGATATCTGAAGTACAGGTACCATTGAACTTGGATGTTACATAGACACCAGTTAACCTTGACCAGTGATCCATGCCTCAGGACTACCTGGCCTGATGACTCCTTGCTGTCCCCAGTCCACCTGACGGTGCTGCTGCTGCAGTTTCAACTGTTTTGCCTGCAGCTATGAAACGCTGACCTGTTCACCGGACGTGCTACCTGTCCCAGACCTGCTGTTTTCAACTCTCTAGAGACAGCAGGAGCGGTAGAGATACTCTGAATGATCGGCTATGAAAAGCCAACTGACATTTACTCCTGAGGTGCTGACTTGCTGCACCCTCGACAACCACTGTGATTATTATTATTTGACCCTGCTGGTCATCTATGAACATTTGAACATCTTGGCCATGTTCTGTTATAATCTCCACCCTGCACAGCCAGAAGAGGACTGGCCACCCCTCATAGCCTGGTTCCTCTCTAGGTTTCTTCCTAGGTTCTGGGCCTTTCTTGGGAGTTTTTCCTAGCCACCGTGCTTCTACATCTGCATTGCTTGCTGTTTGGAAAGAAACCTCTTTCTTTGAGCTGATGGGATTTCTCCACTGACCGCTTTACAGAGTGTGTTACAGTACTGAGAGCCTATCTGATGTAACAACTGGCTTCCCTGCCCTAGGGAAGATAGTATTCAGCCAAATTTGGTCATAGCTGAACAGGAGGGGTAGTTTTTCTATTTGCATGGTTCACAACTGGCACAAGAATGCATGGGAAAAAAAGGGGGGCTGAGTGCAGTGCATCAGAGTTCAATTGATCTAAAAAAAATAAAGCCACGGACTAGAACTATTAAAATGAGACCATTTTGAATGCAGAGTTGTTTCCCGCAGTTACGGTTTCAGGGTTTCATAACTAAAAGTACACGATCAAGTAAAGTACATGATTGAGAAGTGATTCAAAAAGTGCGATAAAAATTACATTTTTTACAAGTTTTTTTAAACATGGTTTTATTCCCACATGCTTGGACTAAAATATGGAGGGAGAAAATCAAATCACTTGTTTGTACTGTCCGCGGAGATGTTGGCTAATGTGATTGAGTGTAGCCTAGGCATATTGGCTACTGGTCTCATACAGAATATGATTAGTCCACATGTCATGGGTTAGTAGTCTAAGGAGGAGAGCACTAGCAATACAAAGAGCACAGACCCCCTGAAGGGATGACATTTGCAATCAGCCCCTTCACAAAACAGCTAGCCCATTGCCATAATGTCCTTCAAGGCCTCTCCAACACTGAAAGTACCCAGCAAGACTAACTGAACAAATAGCCTGTGATAGATGTAGCCCCAAGGCTTTACAGTAGCTCGTATTGACCGTTTATTTCCAATATGGGGAACAGTTTGTGAAGAATTGTCCTCATCTATAGTAGATGCTTTACTACCATTGTAGTCACATATAATATATAACCATATTCATAAACTAATGACATGCCAAAGTTGCAGACAGTCCTTGTGCTAAAATGCTCCAGTCATACAGACATGGTGGTCCCCCAGTCTGAGGGGGACACCATGTGGGTCACCAGCCACTCATTAAAGCCCTTTTGTTGAGGACACCGAGTAGACTGAGCTGCAGACACAATAGTGCCATGGAATGTATAGAGGCGAGGCGGTGACCCCAAAACAGCCTCCACTCTCTCCTGTCTGCCTGCGTGTGCGTGTGTTCTACAAATATGATGTAAGTGACAGAGATTCTGCACAAAGGGAGGAGGACATATGCGGGAGAGGAACCTTGTATAGGCTAGCTACTTACATCTATTCAAGAAGTTGTCGATGCTTTTGTTTTTTCTCAGGGCTGGAAAGTCAAGGTCGTACACCAACGCATCCAAGCCATCCTAGAGAGAACGAAGAGAAGCATTAATAGAAAGCATAGATTTCAAAAACTAAGACCACAACTGGGGCAAATACTCTAACCAGCTCACTACTAGCACTATGTAGCTAGCCTACAGTAGAACTAATACAGTGCCTTGCAAAAGTATTCGGCCCCCTTGAACTTTGCGACCTTTTGCCACATTTCAGGCTTCAAACATAAAGATATAAAACTGTATTTTTTTGTGAAGAATCAACAACAAGTGGGACACAATCATGAAGTGGAACGACATTTATTGGATATTTCAAACTTTTTTAACAAATCAAAAACTGAAAAATTGGGCGTGCAAAATTATTCAGCCCCTTTACTTTCAGTGCAGCAAACTCTCTCCAGAAGTTCAGTGAGGATCTCTGAATGATCCAATGTTGACCTAAATGACTAATGATGATAAATACAATCCACCTGTGTGTAATCAAGTCTCCGTATAAATGCACCTGCATTGTGATAGTCTCAGAGGTCCGTTAAAAGCGCAGAGAGCATCATGAAGAACAAGGAACACACCAGGCAGGTCCGAGATACTGTTGTGAAGAAGTTTAAAGCCGGATTTGGATACAAAAAGATTTCCCAAGCTTTAAACATCCCAAGGAGCACTGTGCAAGCGATAATATTGAAATGGAAGGAGTATCAGACCACTGCAAATCTACCAAGACCTGGCCGTCCCTCTAAACTTTCAGCTCATACAAGGAGAAGACTGATCAGAGATGCAGCCAAGAGGCCCATGATCACTCTGGATGAACTGCAGAGATCTACAGCTGAGGTGGGAGACTCTGTCCATAGGACAACAATCAGTCGTATATTGCACAAATCTGGCCTTTATTGGAAGATTGGCAAGAAGAAAGCCATTTCTTAAAGATATCCATAAAAAGTGTAGTTTAAAGTTTGCCACAAGCCACCTGGGAGACACACCAAACATGTGGAAGAAGGTGCTCTGGTCAGATGAAACCAAAATTGAACTTTTTGGCAACAATGCAAAACGTTATGTTTGGCGTAAAAGCAACACAGCTGAACACACCATCCCCACTGTCAAACATGGTGGTAGCAGCATCATGGTTTGGGCCTGCTTTTCTTCAGCAGGGACAGGGAAGATGGTTAAAATTGATGGGAAGATGGATGGAGCCAAATACAGGACCATTCTGGAAGAAAACCTGATGGAGTCTGCAAAAGACCTGAGACTGGGACGGAGATTTGTCTTCCAACAAGACAATGATCCAAAACATAAAGCAAAATCTACAATGGAATGGTTCAAAAATAAACATATCCAGGTGTTAGAATGGCCAAGTCAAAGTCCAGACCTGAATCCAATCGAGAATCTGTGGAAAGAACTGAAAACTGCTGTTCACAAATGCTCTCCATCCAACCTCACTGAGCTCGAGCTGTTTTGCAAGGAGGAATGGGAAAAAATGTCAGTCTCTCGATGTGCAAAACTGATAGAGACATACCCCAAGCGACTTACAGCTGTAATTGCAGCAAAAGGTGGCGCTACAAAGTATTAACTTAAGGGGGCTGAATAATTTTGCACGCCCAATTTTTCAGTTTTTGATTTGTTAAAAAAGTTTGAAATATCCAATAAATGTCGTTCCACTTCATGATTGTGTCCCACTTGTTGTTGATTCTTCACAAAAAAATACAGTTGTATATCTTTATGTTTGAAGCCTGAAATGTGGCAAAAGGTCGCAAAGTTCAAGGGGGCCGAATACTTTCGCAAGGCACTGTATATGGTGCAAAGCATGTTACCTGGAGGTTATAGGCTATAACCCAGCTAAAGGCCAAACCGTCACAATAAGCAACCTTGCAAGCAGTAGCCTCAAACTGGCTTAGGCAACAGTGGCCAAGGTTCAGCTAATCACAAACAAAATATCCTAATTATTTGCCACTTGTAGCTTAAACGGTTATAATGTAATTAAACCGATTAATAGCAGATCTGATGACAGGTTTAAAAGGGTTGCGTTTTATAACTTGATCCGTGTTTAGGGAAATTTGGACTCTATAAAAAAAACACCAAGTCACATTCAATTAGAGGGCTAGTGTTACACTACACACAATCACAGCAATGGTGTGGCGTCAAACATATGACTATCTGGTCTTCAACAAAACGATGGACAGAGCCTATTCAGTCATTTGGAACAGCTCATTACCATACTGCAAGATCTCAAAAAAGACCTTAGGATGATGTACATTAGAAACAAATTATCTATGGCCAGCTTAGCCACAGGCATTGGGCATCACACAGGAATTGAGACTTTATTCAACACCCAGCAGCAACTCCTCAAAACAGCAACTGAAGTAATTGAAGAACCATAAAGCCCTTCATCTGTGGGTCGTGATGATTTCCTGAACTTCTTGGGTCAGGGAGCTCTTCAATGCAAACGTGTCTGGTTGACAGAGTTCCTAACTGACACTCAACTTGGCAGGGCATATACATTTAGCACCTTAACTCAAATGGATCTAGTATGTGGAAAAGTATGTAAACGTTGCAGTGACAGACATGTCATGATGAGCTGTAGAGAGAACTAAGGTCATCCATATGATTATATTACTCCAACATGATGATTAACCCCCAATCATCGCCCAGCTGCGAACATAAGGGTCCTCCTTAGAGTCTGGGTCCTGCCCTGCTTGGGAAGAAGTGGCCGGCAGACCAGCGGGATTTAACCTAATCTTCCTTAATCCAGGATGTCTCACACACAGAGGGCAGTGGCACATCACAAAGATCGCAGTTGTAGCCAGGGCCTATATACAGGACATATATGGTTCAGTTGTATCCAGGGCCTATAACAGTACATCTATGGTTCAGTTGTATCCAGAGCCTGGCCTATAACGGTACATGTATGGTTCAGTTGTGGCCAGGGCCAGGCCTATAACAGGACATGTATGGTTCAGGTTGTATCAAGGGCCTATAACAGGACATGTATGGTTCAGTTGTAGCCAGGGCCTATAACAGGACATGTATGGTTCAGGTTGTATCCAGGGCCAGGCCTATAACGGTACATGTATGGTTCAGTTGTATCCAGGGCCAGGCCTATAACAGGACATGTATGGTTCAGTTGTATCCAGGGCCAGGCCTATAACAGGACATGTATGGTTCAGTTGTATCCAGGCCCAGGCCTATAACAGGACATGTATGGTTCAGTTGTAGCCAGGGCCAGGCCTATAACAGGACATGTATGGTTCAGTTGTAGCCAGGGCCTGGCCTATAACAGGACATGTATGGTTCAGTTGTAGCCAGGGCCTGGCCTATAACAGGACATGTATGGTTCAGTTGTAGCCAGGGCCTGGCCTATAACAGGACATGTATGGTTCAGTTGTAGCCAGGGCCTGGCCTATAACAGGACATGTATGGTTCAGTTGTAGCCAGGGCCTGGCCTATAACAGGACATGTATGGTTCAGTTGTAGCCAGGGCCTGGCCTATAACAGAACATGTATGGTTCAGTTGTAGCCAGGGCCTATAACAGGACATGTATGGTTCAATTGTAGCCAGGGCCTATAACAGGACATGTATGGTTCAGTTGTAGCCAGGGCCTGGCCTATAACAGGACGTGTATGGTTCAATTGTAGCCAGGGCCTATAACAGGACATGTATGGTTCAATTGTAGCCAGGGCCTATAACAGGACATGTATGGTTCAGTTGTAGCCAGGGCCTATAACAGGACATGTATGGTTCAATTGTAGCCAGGGCCTATAACAGGACATGTATGGTTCAGTTGTAGCCAGGGCCTATAACAGGACATGTATGGTTCAGTTGTAGCCAGGGCCTATAACAGGACATGTATGGTTCAGTTGTAGCCAGGGCCTATAACAGGACATGTATGGTTCAGTTCTAGCCAGGGTCAGGCCTATACATGGTTCCTTCCTTGGCTTCCCCACGAGTGAGAAGGAACCTTACCCTTCATTATTCTGATTGAGTAGGGCCTAGATGTAATGTCTATGACTCCTGAGCACAGGACTTTCACCTTTGTCTACCTAGTTGACTTAAACAAGCAATCTATGCAAAAACAAAACAGATGACACTTCAAGACAAAGGCCCGACCCTCCTCCTGCATCCTAATGGGTAAAAACAAAACAGATGACACTTCAATACAAAGGCCCGACCCTCCTCCTGCATCCTAATGGGTAAAAACAAAACAGATGACACTTCAAGACAAAGGCCCGACCCTCCTCCTGCATCCTAATGGGTAAAAACAAAACAGATGACACTTCAAGACAAAGGCCCGACCCTCCTCCTGCATCCTAATGGGTAAAAACAAAACAGATGACACTTCAATACAAAGGCCCGACCCTCCTCCTGCATCCTAATGGGTAAAAACAAAACAGATGACACTTCAATACAAAGGCCCGACCCTCCTCCTGCATCCTAATGGGTAAAAACAAAACAGATGACACTTCAAGACAAAGGCCCGACCCTCCTCCTGCATCCTAATGGGTAAAAACAAAACAGATGACACTTCAAGACAAAGGCCCGACCCTCCTCCTGCATCCTAATGGGTAAAAACAAAACAGATGACACTTCAAGACAAAGGCCCGACCCTCCTCCTGCATCCTAATGGGTAAAAACAAAACAGATGACACTTCAAGACAAAGGCCCGACCCTCCTCCTGCATCCTAATGGGTAAAAACAAAACAGATGACACTTCAAGACAAAGGCCCGACCCTCCTCCTGCATCCTAATGGGTAAAAACAAAACAGATGACACTTCAAGACAAAGGCCCGACCCTCCTCCTGCATCCTAATGGGTAAAAACAAAACAGATGACACTTCAAGACAAAGGCCCGACCCTCCTCCTGCATCCTAATGGGTAAAAACAAAACAGATGACACTTCAAGACAAAGGCCCGACCCTCCTCCTGCATCCTAATGGGTAAAAACAAAACAGATGACACTTCAAGACAAAGGCCCGACCCTCCTCCTGCATCCTAATGGGTAAAAACAAAACAGATGACACTTCAAGACAAAGGCCCGACCCTCCTCCTGCATCCTAATGGGTAAAAACAAAACAAAAAAAAGACATGGTGAATCAGCTGCAGCTCAGACAAGCAGATGAACCCTCTTAAGTAACTCCTCTGATGGCTATTGATGGTGTAACAGTGTTTGTGGTGGTCATGGCCTCTTTATAGTAGCAGGCATGAAGACTGAAATAACACCTCAGGGAAAGAGATGGAGGAAAGAAAACTAGATATTCAAAGAAGGGGGGCGAGAGTGTAGAGTAAAAAAAATGGGAGAGCTGGCTAGATCAGCCCACCCGTTAGTCATGGCTGAACTGAGGATAGGCATAGATTTCACAGCAGCTCTTCTAAATGGTGGGCTGAGTGTTTCATACAGAGGGGAAAATGGGGCCTTGTATGTGACCATGGTGCAGAGCAGATGAGAAAGCCTATCCCCCTCCTCCCTGCCTGCTGCAGAGAACTCTGGACGGCCGCAGTTCGCATTCCTCAACAGGACTCTACACGTCAGAGTGCTATTTTTAAGTATGTGGCCAAACAAGTTCAACGAAATGCTGAACAAAAATTGTAATTGTACAAAAGTCAAAGTGAGGCAGGCCCCTTCTTTTCAATGCCAACTGTACTGGTTCAGTTTCTTTCCCTTGGCATGATAGTATGACAACTCCACCCGTACTAGTTCAGTTTCATTATCCTTTTCACACCATCAAGCCAACTCCAACCATACTGGTTCAGTTTCCTTACCCTTTTCATGCCATCAGTACTGTTACAGATGTTTATTTTTTTCCAGCTTGATTCTAGACACTATGGTGGATGTGTAACTAAGCCAACACGGTAGAGAACTTGGCTAAGCTCAGTAGTGTGAAAAGGGTATAACAGAGAACCAGAGGTGTGTGGACCCAGCTGCCCTGGGAAGAAACGCGCTCAGGATGTTCTTATAGGCACTTTAGTATTGCCAGTGTAACAGTATAGCTTCCATCCCTCTCCTGGGCTCGAACCAGGAACACAACGACAACAGCCACCCTTGAAGCAGCGTTACCCTTTGCAGAGCAAGGGGAACAACCACTCCAAGTCTCAGAGCGAGTGATGTTTGAAGCGCTATTAGCACGCACCCCTCTAACTAGCTAGCCATTTCACATCGGTTACACCAGCCTAATCTCGGGAGTTGATAGGCTTAAAGTCATAAACAGCTGCTGGAAAACGCACAAAAGTGCTGTTTGAATGAATGATTACGAGCCTGCTGCTGCCTACCATCGCTCAGTCAGACTCCTCCATCAAATCATAGACTTAGTTATAACATGATAACACACAGAAATACGAGCCTTAGGTCATTAATATGGTCGATTCCGGAAACTCACCTCGAAAACAACACGTTTATTCTTTCAGTGAAATACAGAACCGTTCCGTATTTTATCTAACGGGTGGCATCCATAAGCACTAGCGACTCCTGTGGTGGGCCAGGCGCAGTGCACGCTAGCCAGGTGCACGGTGTTTCCTCCGACACATTGGTGCGGCTGGCTTCCGGGTTGGATACGCGCTGTGTTAAGAAGCAGTGCAGCTTGGTTGGGTTGTGTTTCGGAGGACGCATGACTTTCAACCTTAGTCTCTCCTGAGCCCGTACAGGAGTTGTAGCGATGAGACAAGAAGGTAACTACTAAACAATTGGATACCACGAAATTGGGGAGAAAAGGGGGTCAAATTTAAAAATATATATATTTCTTTATTGATTTCATGAACCGTGTTTAAGATAAATATGTTAACATGGGCTATTTGTGGCACTGGGATGCTTATTTGTTTTCATTGCTTTACTGGGAAGCTTAGCAGAAGTAAATATGCTCATGTTATTTAGTACAGGGTGAGCTGCACACAGTGGACTTCCTACTAGGACACACCGCCTCAGTGCTAACAGTATACCCCCGGTTCATAGGCACATGATTACTGTTTACAATGGCTGTAGGACCAGCAGAGTCATTCAGAGAAGTTAGAGGGACATACATTAGGTTACTTACATTGTGTCTACCGACACCCCTGGTATAATGTACATTTGCTGAAGCATTATGACAACTCAGCAACACAATGGTAGGGATTAAATGAGCTGGGCTTGGGTCATTGATAAATCATTGTCTGAACGCAGCCTTATGATGCTGTGTAAGGATCCAGGAACGTAAATGATTGGGGTGGATCCAACCTCCTTATTAAACGTATTTGGTTTCCAAAAGGTATCGAAATAGTCAAAAGTTACACCCACTGTGTTGCAATAATCACGTAGCAAGAATCCTACTAACGCATCCAGAGATGGCAGAGGGCCAGATATGATGGGTATTTGATTAGGGTCTAGCAGAGAGTCACTGAGCTCTTTAAAATCCAGTTTCAACTGTTCAGAGCTGACCTTCATAATGTCATTAAAACCCACATGGACTATGATAGAATCAATGTCCTGACGTAGTACATTTTGGAGCAGCTTAGTAATGTCATTTACTCAAACTCCGGGATAGGACATTGTTTTTGCACGAGGAACGGTCACATTTTTTACCATGGAGCTGCCCAAAATCACAGCTGGCGAGAAGGACACGGAAATCCACCCACTCCCATGCTTCACGGGATTCAGAGAACCCTTTATGGAAGGGCGAGGGGCAGGATCACTTTAGCTACCTCTGTCCCTAAGCAATTTGAATGTTTAGTCCCAAATGTTGGCCATTGTAATGATGCCAAACTTACACAAGTGGGAATAAATCACCCTCCCTCTGCCTCAACATATGCTCTTAGCCGATTGTCTGACCTTCTGTTTAACTATGTTAAATCTGAATTATATATTTTGGGTGATCTTAATCTGGATTTGTTGATGCCAGCTTCTGATAGCTGAAAGATATCTGATTGAGCTGAATCTAGCACCGCTGACAACTGAACCAGCCCGGCCCAAACAAAAACACTCCGAAAACTCAATTTTGACAAACTCCCCTCATAAGTACACAGCCAAAGGATTTTTGCTAGTGATTTCAGTGACCATTGTCCCGTTGTCTGCATAAGAGATGCAAAGCTACCTGAATCTCGCTATCGCATATTACAAAGAGAAATGATAGGAATTTCATTGAACAACAATTCGTGTCTAATCTGTGATTGTATGAATGGGGGAGGTTGTCATATCTCTGACTCAAATCAGGCTAGGGCGATATATAAACTAAAAGAAACGTCCTCGCACTGTCAACAGCGTTCATTTTCAGCAAACTTAAAATGTGTAAATACTTGTATGAACATAATATTCAACAACAGACAAACTGAACAAGTTCCACTGACATGTGACTAACAGAAATTGAATAATGTGTCCCTGAACAAAGGGGGGGTCAAAAGTAACAGTCAGTATCTGGTGTGGCCACCAGCTGCATTAAGTACTGCAGTGCATCTCCTCCTCATGGACTGCACCAGATTTGCCAGTTCTGGCTGTGAGATTTTACCCCACTCTTCCACCAAGGCTCTTGCAAGTTCCTGGACATTTATGGGGGGGGAATGTCCATAGCCCTCACCCTCCAATCCAACAGGTCCCAGACGTGCTCAATGGGATTGAGATCCGGGCGCTTCGCTGGCCATGGCAGAACACTGACGGTCACGCACAGAACGAGCAGTATGGCTGGTGGCATTGTCATGCTGGAGGGTCATAAGAGGATGAGCCTGCGGGAAGGGTACCACATGAGGGAGGAGGATGTCTTCCCTGCAACGCACAGCATTGAGATTGCCTGCAATGACAACAAGCTCAGTCCGATGATGCTGTGACACACCGCCCCAGACCATGACGGACCCTCCACCTCCAAATGGATCCCGCTCCAGAGTACAGGCCTCGGTGTAACGCTCATTGCTACGACGATAAACGCAAATCCGACCATCACCTCTGGTGAGACAAAACCGCGACTCGTCAGTGAAGAGCACTTTTTGCCAGTCCTGTCTGCTCCAGTGACGGTAGGTTTGTGCCCATAGGCGACATTGTTGCCGGTGATATCTGGTGAGGATCTGCCTTACAACAGGCCTACAAGCCCTCAGTCCAGCCTCTCTCAGCCTATTGCGGACAGTCTGAGCACTGATGGAGGGATTGTGCGTTCCTGGTGTAACTCGGGCAGTAGTTGCCATCCTGTACCTGTCCGCAGGTGTGATATTCAGATGTACCCATCCTGTGCAGGTGTTGTTACACGTGGTCTGCCACTGCGAGGCCGATCAGCTGTCCATCCTGTCTCCCTGTAGCGCTGTCTTAGGCTTCTCACAGTATGGACATTGCAATTTATTGCCCTGACCACATCTGCAGTCATCATGCCTCCTTGCAGCATGCCTAAGGCATGTTCACACAGATGAGCAGGGACCCTGGGCATCTTTCTTTTGGTGTTTTTCAGAGTCAGTAGAAAGTTTTCATAACTGACCTTAATTGCCTACTGTCTGTAAGCCATTAGTGTCTTAATGACCGTTCCACAGGTGCATGTTCATTAATTGCTTATGGTTCATTGAACATGGGAAAACAGTGTTTAAACCCTTTAAAATGAAGATCTGTGAAGTTATTGGGATTTTTATAAATTATCCTTGAAAGACAGGGTCCTGAAAAAGGGACATTTATTTTTTTGCTGAGTTTACATGAGCTGAGGTAGAGGGGGAGTCTCTGGAGAACTGCTTTATGTACAAAAAAGTAGCCAATGCTGGGCCCTTATGGTAGTCAGACTCCCAGCCAACAGAACTATACAAAATGCAGTGAATTGTCCCCAGTGATAAAACACAGTGCTGAGTGATAGTCGGAATCTAAAGGTTTTAAAACAGAGGCTGCTGCATGCATGTAGATTATATCACCATAATCAAGTACTGGGAGAAGCATTGCTTGAACAATCTTCCTTCTACTTTCCAAAGCGAGGTAGGATTCATTTCTAGAAAAGAAACCAATCTTAAATTCTCCGCTTTTTTCAATTTTAAGAGTACTTATCTTCAATTCAAATACCTAAGTACTTGTAATGGTTTACTTGCTCAATTTGGGCTCCATTCAATGTGCAAATAGGCAGGTCCTCATGGTCAATATTATGAGACCTAGAGGACTACATAAACTTGCTTTTCTTAGCAATTAGCACTAGTTTAAGATCAGTAAGTGATTTTTGAATCGAGTCAAAACCATGCTGAATGTCATGAATGGCCTGCTGTACTGAGGGGGAACAAGAGTAAATAACGATCATCCGCTTAGAGATGAATGGTACAGGTTTATCATACTCATTGTGTCCCGTCTGTCAATGTTCCCTCTAAAAAATGTTGGCACTGAGCAAATTTCAGGTCTGCTGAGCGCAAACTTGAACCTCGTGAAATGTCGGCGCAACTTCCGGTGCGTGTTTACTGGGAACACTGAGGCTGTACCTGCTTTAAATTGACTGTTAATAACAGAGGCCAAGTAGGCTACTGTGGCTATTTGATCATTATGCAGACATACCAGAGTGGCATACCATAAAAACAATGGAGGAAATGCTTCACATAACATTTTAACATGAAAATAGCAGGTCTATCATTCAGTCTACAGGAACTGGCGATGTGTGGTGTTAAATGTAGGCCTACATTCCACGAGACTTTGGAAATCAAATTGTATGTCAAAATAAAGTACATTCATCTCAAGAAGACAGAACACGTCTCCTTCCTGAGCGCTATGACGGCTGCGTGGTCTCATGGTGTTTATACTTGCGTACTATTATTTGTACAGATGAACCTGGTACCTTCAGGCATTTGGAAATTGCTCCCAAGGATGGACCAGACTTGTGGAAGTCTACCATTTTTTTTCTGACGTCTGGCTGATTTCTTTTGATTTTCCCATGATGTCAAGCAAAGAGGCACTGAGTTTGAAGGTAGGCCTTGAAATACATCCACGGGTACACCTCCAATTGACTGAAATTATGTCAGTTAGCCGATCAGAAGCTTCTAAAGCCATGACAAAATTTTCTGGAATTTTCCACGCTGTTTAAAGGCACAGCCAACCTAGTGTATGTAAAGTTCTGACCCAATGGAATTGAGATATAGTGAATTATAAGTGAAATAATCTGTCTGTAAACGATTGTTGGAAAAATTACTTGTCATGCACTAAGTATATGTACAAGAAAATTGTGGAGTTTTAATGACTCCAACCTAAGTGTTTGTAAACTTCCAACTCCGACCGACCGACCGACCGTCCGTCCGTCCGTATGTATGTATGTATGTCATGGCTCCCAAGTGGCGCAGCGATCTAAGCCACTGCATCTCAGTGCAAGAGGCATTACTACAGTCCCTGGTTTGAATACAGGCTGCATCACATCCGATTGTGATTGGGAGTGCCATAGGGCGGGGCACAATTGGCCCAGCGTCATCCAGGTTTGGCCGGCGTAGGCCGTTATTGTAAAATAAGAATTAGTTCTTACCCGACTTGCCTAGTTAAATAAAGGTTACATTTAAAGAAAATTGTTTTAAAAACTGGCGGCAACCTCAGGGCAATCAATAGGAGGTGAACAGTGGCTGGTGTTGAAAATGTAGCTAACTTTTTATGCAAGTGTTGCACACCGAACAGATGGAGAAAACCTACACCAATCGAGCAACTCATTTCAACAATAATCTTAATTTTACTTTACAAAACAAGAGGGCTTAATTTGAGTCTATTTCTGCAGAGCCTAGGCCTATCTAAAATAACTTACCTGGCTGAAGTAGCTTATGAGGCTTAACAGCCTAATAGAAGTACCTTTTATTTTTATTAGGCCTACTTACAATTGCAACTGGCCAACAATGTAGCACCCTATACAAAACAATCATTAAAAAAATGTCTGCTTGTTCTAACTAAAACAATGTAACTAATAATGAAAAGCGCACATTTGTAAATCACAAACTCTAAAAGTAATTGGAAAGGTAGATACAAATTATTTGTGACAGTGGTTACAATCAAGAATAAACAAGATGCTGTGTTTTTATTTACAGTAGTGATGGACAACTGGAGGCATATTGAAAACAGGTTTTTAAATGCTCTATTATCCAAATGTAAAAGTATATACTGTACAGTACTGTATTTCTTCATCAGCATCTTTATGTGTTCGTTAATAAAATAATGATAAAAATACTCTTAAAATGCTGATGTTTAGTTATGGATCCATAACGAATTACTACGGGAATAAATATCACTGACGGTCACATTGTACAGAACCATTACGGCCATTAGCTGGGCTACATTTGGGCCTTTATAAATATTATTTTGGCCTTTATTAATATTACATGTTTATTTGAAAACAAAATAATCTCCAAAATATCGTTATATATAGCCTTCCCGCTGTGGACATCAATTTCAGCACTGTTACACGCTGCTCTGCGATAAGCATGGAGAAACGAAAATGTTCAATTATATTCCATGATATTCTTAAGATATATGTGTTGACTGAGTATAAGCAAGAGATGTCTGCTAAATAATCAAGTTATAAATAATTATTTTTGGAGAAAAATAAAAAAAACTTGCTTTATTTCCAAATTAGTGAGAATGTCTCCCCATGTTCAAGAATTGCCTTTTTCTCACTCATTCTAGGTTAAATGAAATCTCCAAAATAGTTTATTTTTAAACAAAGCAACTTATTATTTTAAAATTACATAAAAGCCGCTTAGATATTCTCAGTTCTCACAATTCCTAACGGAAAATGCCCCATAGATATTCATTTAGAATCCTCCAATCATCTAAAAGTAATTATTGGCAGAGTCACGTCATTGAAAAAAATATTTTTAGATATACTGTAGGCCTACCATAGGTGAAATGAGTCTCACTAGTTTTGAGTAATGTGCTGTTAAAAGTGGTGTATGTCTTATTTAAAGAGCATATTGAAGTTAGAAGCAATAGGATTTGAAGCAAATGTCTACAAACTATTTTAGCACCGTTCCGCGCTGCTCTGAGACAAGCATGGGGGGGACTGGTCTTAAAATCAGAGTTTTATTTTCACGGAAGCTCCGTTTGGGTATTGGTTAGACTAGAATTAGAAAATCAGGGTGCAGAAATGTTACACTCTTTGTGTAACCTTTTTTTAGCTAGGCAAGTCAGTTAAGAACAAATTCTTATTTACAAGGACATCCTACTCCTTCCTCCTCGTCAGGGAATTGAATGCCGGTCTCCCGCGTTTCCTACCCACACAACACAGGGATACTTTAGCTAAATAGCTCAGTACTGTGCTGGTGACCTTCATGTACAGCACCATATTTTCCGTTCCATCCTAACGGAAACCCAGAGGGTTTTTCCGAGGTTCTTGGGGGAAAAAAATAATAAATAAAAAATAATATAATATAAATGAAGTTAATTAAGCAAGTACCAGTCAAAAGTTGACACACCTAGTCATTCCAGGATTTTTCTTTATTTTTACTGTTTTCTACATTGTAGAATAAAAGTGAAGACATCACAACTATGGAATCAGTTAAGAACAAATAATTATTTACAAGGACAGCCTACTCCTTCCTCCCCATCCAGGAATTGAACCCTGGTCTCCCGCATTCTCTAGTAGAGACATACCCTGCTCTCCCTTATGTGAGGAATTACACACTTTCCCATGTTTACTACAGTATGTATTGTAGGCTATGTTTACATGTCAGACTGCACAGTAGCCTACTAAACAAATGCAAGTGGCTTATATCTATGCTTATTATCCAAATGTAAAAACAAACTGTACAGTACAGCATTTCTTCATGCGTTCGTTAATAAAATGACAAAAATACTCTTTAAAATGCAGATGTTGATTTAGTTAAGGATCGATCCATTACTAATTACAATGGGAATAAGTATCACTGATTTACAGAAATATTGGAACAAAAGCTGTAAAATGAAGGCAATTTCTTTTTTTATCCTCCAATCCTCTTATGCTGTAGCCTACTCCCGACCGTCACGTTGTAAACGCCATATTTCCCATTCTATCGGAAACACTGAGGGTTTAGTTTCTCGGAAAATAAATAACATAATACTAATCCAATTAATTAAGGTAAATATCATAAATCCCATATCCCACATTATTACAAAAAAAAGGTTTTAAATTCTCAGGTAATGCCAATATAGAAGAAAATCAAATGCTTCTCCGGTGGTCAAACTAGCACTAACTTGCATTAACAGAAAAAAATTACACAACATTTAAAGGAGGAACCACAAAACTGGGCTGTACGCACTACCCTCTGTGGCGCCTGTCGATTGGAGACCGAGCCGTTGCCATACCAGGCAGTGATGCTCTCGATGGTGCAGCTGTAGTACTTTTTGAGGATCCATGCTGTCTTTCAATCTCCTGAGGAGGAATAGGCTTTGTCATGCCCTCTTCACAACTATGTTGGTGTATTTGGACCATGATAGTTTGTTTGATGTGGACACCAAGGAACTTGAAGCTCTCAACCCACTCCACAACAGCCCTGTTGATGTTAATGGGGGCCTGTGCGGCCCGCCTTTTCCTGTAGTCCACGATCAGCTCCTTTGTCTTGCTCACATTGAGGGAGAAGTTGTTGTCCTGGCACCACACTGCCAGTTCTCCGACCTTCTCCCTATAGGCTGTCTAATCATTGTCAGTGATCAGGCCTAGCACTGTTGTGTCGTCAGCAACCTTAATGATGGTGTTTGAGTCGTTTTTGGCCACGCAGTTGTGGGTGAACAGGGAGTACAGGAGGGGACTAAAAACACACCCCTGAGGGGCCCCACTGTTGAGGATCATTGTGGCAGATTGTTGTTGCCAACCCTTACCACCTGGCAGTGGCCCGTCAGGAAGTCCTGGATCCAGTTGCAGAGGGAGGTGTTTAGTCCCAGGGTCCTTAGCTTAGTGGACACTATGGTGTTGAACGCTGAGCTGTAGTCAATGAACAGCATTCTCACAAAGGTGTTCCTTTTGTCCAGGTGGGAAAGGGCAGTGTGGAGTGCGATTGAGACATCTGTTGGGGCGGTATGCGAATTGGAGTGGGTCCAGGGTATCCGGGAGGATGCGGTTGTCCGCCATGACCACCCATTCAAAGCACTTCATGGCTACCAACCTGAGTGCTACGAATCTGTAAATCATTTAGCTTCGCTTTCTTGGGCACAGGGACTATGGTGGTCTGCTTGAAACATGGGATTAGACTAATTCAGGAAGAGGTTGAAAATGTCAGTCAAGATACTTCCCAGTTGATCCGCGCATACTCTGAGTACACATCCTGGTAATCCGTCCGCGGTCTTGTGGATGTTGACCTGTTTAAAAGGTCTTGCTCACATTGGCTACGGAGAGCGTGATCACACAGTCATCTGGAACAGCTGGTGTTCTCATGCATGTTTCGGTGTTGCTTGCCTCGATGCGAGCATAAAAAGGCATTTAGCCTTGCCACATCCGACGAGCGTCAGAGCTGTGTAGTTGTATTCAATCTTAGTCCTGTATTGATGCGTTGTTACCTGTTTGATGGTTCATCTGAGGGCATAGCATCAACTGTTTTGAGCAGCAGGTAGCCTAGTGGTTAGAGCATTGGGCCAGTAACCAAAAGGTTGCTAGATCGAATCCCCGAGCTGACAACATAAAAATCTGTTGTTCTGCCCCTGAACAAGGCAGTTAACCAACTGTTCCTTGGCCATCATTGTCAATAAGAATTAGTTCTTAACTGACTTGCCTAGTTAAATAAAAGGTAAAAAAATAAAATAGGAGTTCTTATAAGCGTTCGAATTAGCGTCCCACTCCTTGAACGCGGCAGCTATAGCCTTAAGCTTGGAGCGGATGTTCTCTGTATTCCTTGGCTTCTGGTTGGGATATGTACGTACGGTCACTGTTGGGACGATGTAATCCATGCACTTGCACTTGATGAAGCCAATGACTGAGGTGGTATACTGCCACTGGATGAATCCCAGAACATACTCCAGTCTCTGCTAGGAAAACAGTCCTGTAGCATCCACTTCATCCGACCACTTCTGTATTGAGCGAGTCAATGGTACTCCCCGCTTTGGTTTATGCTTGTATGCAGGAATAAGGATAGAATTATTAGTCAGATTGGCAATGGAGAGCTTTGTATGCGTCTCTGTGTGTGGAGTAAAGGTGGTCTAGAGTTTGTTTCTCCTCTGGTTGCACATGTGACATGCAGGTAGACATACGGTAAAGTGGTATTTAAGGGTTACTAGTCCCGCGGCTTCTGGATGAGCATTTTCTTGTTTGTATACAGCTCGTTGAGTGCAGTCTGACTGCCAGCGTCGGTTTGTGGTGGTAAATAGACAGCTACGAAAATTATAGATAAGGACTTTTGGTAGTGTGGTCTACAGCTCATCATGATGTACTCTACCTTAGGCGAACAATACCTCAAGACTACCTTAATATTAGACATTGCGCACCAGCTGTTATTGACAAGTAGACAGACCCCCCCCCCACCCCTCGTCTTAACGGACATAGCTGTTCTGTCCTGCCAATGCACGGAAAACCCAGCCAACTGTATGTTATGTGTTGTAGTTCAGTCACGACTCAGTGAAACATAAGATATTATAGTTTAATGCCCCGTTGGTAGGATAGTCTCGAACGGAGCTCATCCAGTTCTCTCCAGTGAGTGCACGTTGGCCAATAGAACGGCAGGTAAAGGAGGGTTACCCACTCGCCAACAAATTCTCACAAGGCACCCTGATCTGCTCCCCCAGCATTATATCCTTTGCGTCACTCATTAATTAACTTCTTCAGGCTAGGGGGTAGTATTCAGAAGTTTGGATGAATGAGGTGCCCAAAGTAAACTGCCTGTTTCTCAGGCCCAGAAGCTAGGATATGCATAGTATTATTGGAAAGAAAACACTAAAGTTTCCAAAACTGTTAAAATAATGTCTGAGTATAACACAACTGATATGGCAGGCAAAAACCCGATGACAATCCATCCAGATTTTTTTTTTTTTCAGCTCACCAGTGATTACAATGGCTGGGAATGGGAATATAAAAGGAAGACCTCCCAGGTTGCAGTTCCTAGGGTTTCCACTATATGTCAGTCTTTAGAAAGAGTTTCAGGCTTTTATTTATTTTTTAAATGAGCTAGAATTTGTACTTTTTCTAAATGTCTCCCATTTTGGCTGTAGTGTTTGTTGCGAGTTCCGGTGAGGGAGTGCACTTCGTTATTTATCTCCGGTAATGGTCTCCGGTATCCTCCATTGTAACCTTTATCATTTATTTACATATTAGGGTACCTGAGAATTGATTAGGAACGTTGTTTGATATGTTCGGAAGAAGTTTATTGGTAACTTACGGAATTCATTTGTATGCATTTTGAACGAGGGAAACCGGTGGATTACGGAGTCAAGCACGCCAATGAAACATATTTTTTGAGATATAAAGAAGGACTTTATCGAACAAAAGGACCATTTGTTATGCAGCTGGGACCCTTGTGATTGCAACCAGATGAAGATCTTCAAAGGTATGCGATTTATTTTAGCGTTACCTCTGCTTGGTTGGAAAATGTATGTAATGCTTTTGTGTGGGGGCGCTGTCCTCAGATAATGGCATGGTGTGCTTTCGCCGTAAAGCCTTCTTGAAATCTGACAGAGCAGCTGGATTAACAAGAGGTTACACTTTTAAATGATGTATCACACTTGTATCTTCATGAATGTTTAATATTACGATTTTTGTCATTCCAATTCCGCGCTCTGCAATTTCACCGGATGTTGACGAAGTGGGACACTAGCTTCCCAATGATCCATAAGAAGTTAAAAAAATATATATATATTCAGAACAGCTATTACCTCAAACTGGATGATATCCAGAAGGTGGATCCAGGATTCACTTATCCTTCAGACAAGGTGGTGACTGAAAAGGTTGTGTTTGATCGAAGAAACCACTTTACAAAATAAAATTATTATTATTCCCATACCATTATTAAAGAGAGTCAGAAATTATGCTAAAAACTCTTGCTTTTTGGCTACTTAGCTTATTCAAGCCTGTCTCAAAATACAACCCCTTTAACACAAGGGAAAAAAACTTTACCTGACTACATTTTTAAAGATGTCTAGAAATGTACACATTTTGTGCTCTTGTAGGAAGCAATCACTCCCACGTTGCTAACTACAAATGGGCTATAACTGGGCTAATAACTCACTAGCAAAGAATATGAACAGATGTGCACATGGCTACATGCAGTTCTTGCTTTTATCAAAAAAGCTGTTCATAATAAATGACGACGCTCATGTTGTAAAACAGTCCAGTACAAAGTGAATGGCATAAATCCATATATGGCAATGGACCAAAAGGCGTACTGCAGCTCTGATTGGTTTTGGCGTACCGGTCTGTGTAGAGTACTGAGTCCTGCCTGTCAATGCAATAGATTGCTATTCGGATGCATTCTGCCGACAACAATCTCTTGCATAGTTCGTTTTGCATACTAAATCATGCATAGTTCGTTTTGTTTCGGTATATTGCATTGAAAGCTGTTAGTATTGCGTTGCTTTGATCACAATTCTCACAGCAAAGGGAAATGTTGTATAGTGTTAATTAACTGGGAAAACTTCACTCAACTTTGTAGAGTTAAGTCGTGTGCTTCTCTGCGCGTGCTGCTTGGCAGTCCGTTAATAGTTGAACAAATTGCAAGATGCCTGATCTAGGCATATGTGCCATGTAAGAAAGCTAACGTTTAAGTTCCAAGAAGTTTTAAGTTGTAGTTATTATAGGAATTCTAGGACTATTTCTCTATACCATTTGTATTTAATTAACCTTTGACTATTGGATGTTCTTATAGGCACTTTAGTATTGCCAGTGTAACAGTATAGCTTCCGCCCCTCTCCTCGCTCCTACCTGGGCTCGAACCAGGAACACCGACAACAGCCACCCTCGAAGCAGCGTTACCACTACTCCAAGTCTCAGAGCGAGTGACGTTTGAAACGCTATTAGCGCGCACCCGCTAACTAGCTAGCCATTTCACATCGGTTACACCAGCCTAATCTTGAGTTGATAGGCTTGAAGTCATAAACAGCTGCTGGAAAACGCACAAAAGTGCTGTTTGAATGAATGCTTACGAGCCTGCTGCTACCTACCATCGCTCATTCAGACTGCTCTATCAAATCATAGACTTAGTTATAACATGATAACACACAGAAATATGAGCCTTAGGTCATTAATATGGTAAAATCCAGAAACTATCATCTCGAAAACAAGACGTTCACTCTTTCAGTGAAATACGGAACCGTTCCATATTTTATCTAAAGGGTGGCGTCTATAAGTCTAAATATTCCTGTTACATTGCACAACCTTCAATGTTATGTCATAATTACGTAACATTCTGGCAAATTAGGCGGCCCAAACTGTTGCATATACCCTGACTCTGCGTGCAATAAACGTAAGAGAAGTGACACAATTTCACCTGGTTAATATTGCCTGCTAACCTGGATTTATTTTAGCTAAATATGCAGGTTTAAAAATATATACTTCTGTGTATTGATTTTAAGAAAGGCATTGATGTTTAAGGTTAGGTACACATTGGAGCAACGATACGAACCACATCAATTATATGCAACGCAGGACACCCCTGAACGAGGCAGTTGACCCATCGTTCCTAGGCCGTCATTGAAAATAAGAATGTGTTCTTAACTGACTTGTCTAGTTAAATAAAGATGTATAAAATAAAATACATTTTTATTTTTTTTATTTTTTTTTAATCGGCTAAATCGGTGTCCAAAAATATTGATTTCCGATTGTTATGAAAACTTGAAATTGGCCCTAATTAATTGGCCATCCCGATTAAATCGATCAAATGCCTTCGTCAGTAAACAAGGCAGCACAATGATTTTTATGGTCTAAACAATATAGCACATCATCGAAGACAAGCGTAGCTGCTGAAACAGTGCTACGTCCAGGTCTAAAACCAGATTGGTGCTCATTAAGAATGTAATGAGAAGTTCTATGCTGAGTTGGCCAGGGACTCTAAAACTTTGCCAAGGCTAGATGGCTTGGAAATTGGACAGTAGTTAACCAAGCCACAAGGGTCTCCGCCTTGTGTAGGGGGGGGGGGGGACTTGTGACGATTTCCAGATCTTAGGGATAACCTCAGGAACAAGTGTCAAGTTAAAAGTATAGGTTAATGATTCTGCAATACGTGACCATCTTAAAACAAACAATTCTGTATGTCAGCTCAGTAGAGAGTTGAGCAAAGAAGCAAAACAATTTAGGATCAAGGGCTGGGTGACATGGCCAAAAAATAAAATAATCAAGATTATTTTTTATGTATGGGAGATTCACTACCTCTTCGTAAAGAATATATAACAACTCTAAATAAGCTTTGTTGCACAATTAAAGGTCAATACGCTGCATTTCAAACAGTCATTAATAATCTAATTATACCTAGGCTAAATATAAGCCCTCAACCATAAGACCCACTAATAATTTAATTATTTTATCAAAATAGTTGAACCTGCTTTTTTTTGTGCAATAAATCACTGATCTAGCTCTGCCATTTCCTGGTTGCTAAAATGTGTGTAATATCTTTGTTTGTGAAAAAACAAGCAAGTATAGAAAATTATTGTACAATCTAAACTAGAGGTCAACCGATTAATTGGAATGGCCGATTAATTAGGGCCGATTTCAAGTTTTCATAACAATCGGAAATCTGTATTTTTGGACACCAATTTGTATTATTTATTTTTTTATTACACCTTTAGTTAATCTTTATATAACTAGGCAAGTCAGCTAAGAACACATTCTTATTTTCAATGACGACCTAGGAATGGTGGGTTAATTGCCTCGTTCAGGGGCAGAACGACAGATTGTCACCTTGTCAGCTCGGGGGATCAAATCTTGCAACCTTACAATTAACTAGTCCAACGCAATAACGACCGTTACACTCCACAAGGAGACTGACGACCTGCTACGCGAATGGCGTAAGCCAAGGTAAGTTGCTAGCTAGCATTAAACTTATCTTATCAAAAACAATCAATCATAATCACTAGTTAACTACACATGGTTGATGATATTACTAGATATTATCTAGCATGTATAATCTGACTGAGCATACAAGCATACAAGTATCTAAGTATCTGACTGAGCGGTGGTAGGCAGAAGCAGGCGCGTAAACATTAATTCAAACAGCACTTTCGTGCATTTTGCCAGCAGCTCTTCGTTGTGCTGTTTATGACTTCAAGCCTATCAACTCCCGAGATGAGGCTGGTGTAATCGAAGTGAAATGGCGTGCTAGTTAGCACGCGCTAATAACGTTTCAAACGTCACTCGCTCTGAGCCTTGGGGTGGTTGTTTCCCTTGCTCTGCATGGGGTAACGCTGCTTCGAAGGTCGCTGTTGCCGTTGTGTTCCTGGTTCGAGCCCAGCGAGGAGAGGGATGGAAGCTATACTGTTACACTGGCAATACTAAAGTGCCTATAAGAACATCCAATAGTCAAAGGTTAATGAAATACAAATGGTATAGAGAGAAATAGTCCTAGAATTCCTATAATAACTACAACCTAAAACTTCTTGGAACTAGAGCTCTCTTGAATTTTTTCAACATTCTGTTAAAAATCACGCAAAATTTCAACGTCCTGCTACTCATGCCAGGAATATAGTATATGCATATGATTAGTATGTGTGGATAGAAAACACTCTGAAGTTTCTAAAACGGGTTAAATCATATCTGTGACTATAACAGAACGTGAATAGCAGGCAAAATCCCAAGAAAAACCTGTTCACAAAAAATAAATAAAAGTATCCATCCGCCAGTCTCTGAATTGTCTATGGCAAGGGAAAATAGATAGCGGCCAGTTTACAGTTCCTACAGCTTCCACACGATGTCGCCAGTACTGGCAATTGGGTTGAAATTAATCCTTGGTGAAATGAGAAATAGGCACTTCCTGTCATCCAGTACACAGGAGGAAGTTTATGGAAGAGAGAATATGGACCATGATTTCAAGAGTAGCTGCTATTGAATACAGATCGCCCCGTGATCAATTTGATCGATTATTAACGTTTACAAATACCTAAAGTTGGGTTACAAAAGTAGTTTGAAGTGTTTTGTCAAAGTTTATAGGCAACTTTTTTAATTTTAAAAAATGACGTTGCGTTTTGGAAAGCAGTCTTTTCCTGGGTCAGACGGGCTATATAAATGGACATTTTGGGTATACATGGACGGATTTAATCGAAAAAAAGACCCAATTGTGATGTTTATGGGACATATAGGAGTGCCAACAAAGAAGCTCGTCAAAGGTAATGAATGTTGTATATTTTATTTCTGCGTTTTGTGTAGCGCCGGCTACGCTAATTCTTTTGTTTACGTCCCCTTCAGGTATTTCGGGGGGTTGCATGCTATCAGATAATAGCTTCTCATGCTTTCGCCGAAAAGCATTTTAAAAATCTGACATGTTGGCTAGATTCACAACAAGTGTAGCTTTAATTCAGTACCCTGCATGTGTGTTTTAATGAAAGTTTGAGTTTTATCGAGTACTATTAGCATTTGGCGTTGCGCATTTTCATTTCCTGTTGGCTAGGTGAGACGCTGGCGTCTCGGTGGCTGTAAGAGGTTAAACGTTAGCTTTCTTACATGGCACATATTGCACTTTTACTTTCTTCTCTTCTCTTTGGATTATTTAAACCAAATTGAACATGTTTCATTATTTATTTGAGGCTAAATTGATTTTATTGATGTATTATATTAAGTTAAAATAAGTGTTCATTCAGTATTGTTTTAATTGTCATTATTACAAATAAATAAATAAAAAAAACGGCCGATTAATCGGTATCGGCTTCTTTTTGGGCCTCCAATAATCGGTATTTGCGTTGAAAAATCATAATCGGTCGACCTCTAATCTAAACTGCTGTGAAATTTTCCTTAACCAAAAATATTGTATTCACCTGTTTGAAGTAAAAGACGCAAAAATGCATCTTAAAAACGGAAAGCATAGAAATAGCGCACATAGAACCCATCCACTGCTTCTTAGACTTGCTTTCAATGAGAATGACAGATCTAAAACTCCCATTTCTATGTGCTTTTAGTCAGGTCATCCCAAAAAGTTACATATTGCAGCTTTTAAAGTCTAGCCAACTTGGATCTATTTGCATTCTAACAAGGTTGAACTGTTATGAATGCACACTCCTGTCAATCTCCAACTGTTTTCACAACACAGCCTGTTCACTTTGTTAAGATGTCAAAATGAGTAGCCTATCTGGATAAGAAGCTTATTTCTCAGAATGAGAACGTGTTGCCAATTCCTTATATACACAGTGCCTTCAAAAAGTATTCATACCCCTTGACTTATTCCACATTTTGTTGATACAGCCTGAATTCAAAATGGACTAAATGTTTGTTCTCACCTATCTACACAATACCCTTCAACGACAGTAAAAACATGTTTATAGAAAAATGTGCTAATTTATTGAGAACGAAATACAGATATCTAATTAACGCAAGTATTCACAACCCTGAGCCAATACATGTTAGAATCACAGAATTACAGCTGTGAGTCTTTCTGGCTTAATCTCTAAGAGTTTTGCACACCTGGATAGAACAATATTTGCACTTTATTCTTAAAAATAATTCTTCAAGCTCTCAAGTTCGTTGTTGATCATTGCTAGACAACCATTTTCAAGTCTTGCAATAGAGTTTCAAGCTGCTTTCAGGTAAAACTGTAACTAGGCCAATGGCATCTTGGTAAGCAACTCCAGTGTATATTTGTGTTTTAGGTTATTGTCCTGCTGAAAGGTGAATGTCTCCCAGTGTCTGCTGGAAAACAGATGAAACCAGGTATTCTTCTAGGATTTTGCCTGTGCTTAGCTCTGTTACGTTTCTTCTTATTCTATAAAAAAAAAATTAAAAAATCCCTTGTCCCTGCAGATGAAAAGCATACCCATAACATGATGCAGCCACCACCATTCCTTTAAATATGAAGAGTAGCACTCAGTGACGTATTATGTTGAATTTGCCACAAACATAACACTTTGTATTGAGGACAAAGTTCATTACTTTGCCACATTTGTTGCAGTTTTACTTTAGTGCCTTGTTGCAAACAGGATGTATGTTTGGGAAATGTTTATTCTGTACATGCTTCCTCCTTTTCACCCTGTCATTTAGGTTAGTATTGTGGAGTAACTCCATCCTCAGTTCTCCCATCACAGCAATTCAACTCTGACGGTTGGCTTCATGGTGAAATCCCTGAGTGGTTTCCTTCCTCTCTAGCAACTGAGATAGGAGGACCCTTGTATATCTGTAGTGACTGCGTGTATTGATACACCATCCAGAGTGAAATGAATAACTTCACCATTCTGAGGGATATTCAATGTCGGCTTTTTTTATTTTCATCTACCAATAGGTGCCCTTTGCAAGGCATTGGAAAACCTCCCTGGTTTTTGTGGTTGAATCTGTGTTTGAAATTCACTGCTCGACTGAGTGACCTTACAGATAATGTGTTGGGGTACAGAGATAAGGTAGTCATTCAAAAGTCATGTTAAACACTACTATCCATAATACTTATTATGTGACTTGTTAAGCAAATGTTTACTCCTGAACTTATTTAGGCTTGCCATAACAATGGGGTTTTATTATTATTGATCCAAGATGTTTCAGCTTAAATTTAAGAATTTGTAAAAAAGTAAAAAATGTTACCTTCACTTAACTTTTGTGTAGATCAGTGACAAAAATGTAAATTTCATATTTTGACCACTACACAACAAAATGTGGAAAAAATTCTACAGGTGTGAATACTTTCTGAAAACACTGCACAAGTTAATGTGTATTATTATGCTCATTGCACATGAAGAAAACAGACTAGACCCGCTAGCACCAGTCTTTGGCTAAAATTATGATAGTGGTACTGCAATGCCGTGTGTGGCAGAAACTGTGCATTAATTTCCCACACGTTCATTAACTCCCGTCTTAGTAGGGTCTGCTCAGTTGTACATTTTTAGGAGTTGTGACATAAAAAGGATATCATTACAATGGTTAAGTTCTCCTCTATTACAGTAAAAACCTGAAATGCAAATGGCAAGATAAAACTGCTTGTTGTCAAATAGGAAGATGATCTTTCATCTTTGTTGTGAGTGGCAGGGGGAGGGGCTTGGTGTCGGTGTGAGAGTGGGAATGTGCACAGCACAGGAGTGACAGACAAGAAGAAAAAAAAATCAACACGCATTAAAGCAATTTGGAAAATTGCGCGCTGAAACAGAAATTAGACTAATCAAATTCATTCTAAACTCAGTATAAAAAAAGAAATGTCCTTTTTTCAGGACCCTGTCTTTCAAAGATAATTCATAAAAATCCAAATAACGTCGAAAGATCTTAATTTTTAAGGGTTTAAACACTGTTTCCCATGCTTGTTCAATGAACCATAAACAATTAATGAACATGCACCTGTGGAACGGTCAACAAGACACTAACAGCTTACAGACAGTAGGCAATTAAGGTCACAGTTATGAAAACTTTGGACACTATAAAGAGGCCTTTCTACTGACTCTGGAAAACACCAAAAGAAAGATGCCCAGGGTCCCTGCTCATCTGCGTGAACATGCCTTAGGCATGCTGCAAGGAGGCATGAGGACTGCAGATGTGACAGGGCAATAAATTGTAATGTCTGTACTGTGAGAAGCCTAAGACAGCGGTACAGGGAGACAAGACAGGCAGCTGATTGTCCTCACAGTGGAAGACCACGTGTAACACCTGCACAGGATCGGTACATCCCAACATCATGCCTGCGGGACAGGTACAGGATGGCAACAACAACTGCTCGAGTTACACCAGGAATACACAATCCCTCCATCATTGCACAGACTGTCCGCAATAGGCTGAGAGGCGCTGGACTGAGAGCTTGTAGGCCTGTTGTAAGGCAGGTCCTCACCAGACATCACCGGCAACAACGTCGCCTATGGGCATAAACCCACAGTCGCTGGACCAGACAGTACTGGCAAAAAATGTACTTCACTGACGAGTCGCGGTTTTGTCTCACCAGGGGTGATGGTCGGATTCGTGTTAATCGTTGAAGGAATGAGCGTCACACCAAGGCATGTACTCTGGTACGGGATCCGTCACAGCATCATCGGACTGAGCTTGTTGTCATTGCAGGCAATCTCAACGCTGTGCGTTACAGGGAAGACATCCTCCTCCCTCATGTGGTACCCTTCCTGCAGGCTCATCCTGACATGACCCTCCAGCATGACAATGCCACCAGCCATACTGCTCGTTCTGTGCATGATTTCCTGCAAGGCGGGAATGTCAGTCTTCTGCTATGGCCAGCGAAGAGCCCGGATCTCAATCCCATTGAGCACGTCTGGGACCTGTTGGATCGGAGGGTGAGGGCTAGGGCCATTCTCCCCAGAAATGTCCGGGAACTTGCAGGTGCCTTGGTGGAAGAGTGGGTTAACATTTCACAGCAAGAACTGGCAAATCTGGTGCAGTCCATGAGGAGGAGATGCACTGCAGTACTTAATGCAGCTGGTGGCCACACCAGATACTGACTTTACTTTTGATTTTGACACCCCTTTGTTCAGGAACACATTATTCAATTTCTGTTAGTCACATGTCTGCAACTTGTTCAGTTTATGTCTCAGTTGTTGAATCTTGTTAAGTTTGCTGAAAATAAACGCAGTTGACAGTGAGAGGATGTTTATTTTTTTGCTGATAGACATTTTCAGAACCGCTCTCTGGACTGGCTGGTTCCGGAGGTCCCGCTGGTCTCCACTGACCTGGGGAAAATGTATTTTAGTTTTTACGCATGGCATTGTTGCTTGATACATTCAGCCAAGTAAAAACAGAAATCCTGTACTAGGCTAGGGCTAATTAATTAATAGACTATGCCTATATGGCTCGTAGAAAGCAGGCCTAGCTCAATAGCCAGAGCCATCTGTAGCCTATAGCCTTAATATAGCTCTAATGACTAGCCAAGCCTATCCCCCTCATTTTCAAACCTTGCTATGGACACAGCCAAACCTCCACTTTACTCCCCTACTGCAGTGCACAGTGGTAAATTTGCAGCGGTAAATTATTTAAATGTCAGTTTACAGACCCTAAAAGTCAAAAAATATATATATAAAACTGTAGTCTATAGTTTAACTATAAAACGTTTGTGAGCATCCATTCTAGAGGAAAGCTTATTCATCGTTCTATAGTCCTAAACCTGTCAATCAACTGATGAACGCATCCTTGCCTACTGCACGCTGCGTATTAATAAAGGTGTGTTTGTCATACTGACAACAGCAAATAGGCTACATATTAACTCTTATTTAAACGTAGAATTCAACAACGCTGTTTAGCCTGCGCATCTTTTACAGTTTGTCAACATTGCCTTGTTACTCAAGTGGTTTTGCAAGTGATTTCCATTTTTCTAATAGTTGTCAATTCCGTCGGGTCTTTTTCATTGTGCTCATCTCTGTCTGTCCTGTGCAACTACTTGCAATGCATCAGTGCAACAATGTTATCATAACCAGCTAAAAGTGATGACACCAACAGTTCATTTGACCTATGGTTCCTCTAGGTTCTCTCTGGGGTGAGGTCAGGAATCCTGAATTTGCCTTGAGAAATCCAGGGCTCAAATATTATATAACACAGCCTAGACCTGAATGAATGAAATATTCTTATTAAATACTTTTTTCTTTACATAGTTGAATGTGCTGACAACAAAATCACACAAAAATGATCAATGGAATTCAAATTTATCAACCCATGGAGGTCTGGATTTGGAGTCACACTCAAAATTAAAAGTGGAAAACCACACTACAGGCTGTTCCAACTTTGATGTAATATCCTTAAAACAAGTCAAAATGAGGCTCAGTAGTGTGTGTGGCCTCCACGTGCCTGTATGACCTCCCTACAACGCCTGGGCATGCTCCTGATGAGGTGGCGGATGGTCTCCTGACGGATCTCCTCCCAGACCTGGACTAAAGCATCCGCCAACTCCTGGACAGTCTGTGGTGCAACGTGGCGTTGGTGGATGGAGCGAGACATGATGTCCCAGATGTGCTCAATTGGATTCAGGTCTGGGGAACGGGCAGGCCAGTCCATAGCATCAATGCCTTCCTCTTGCAGGAACTGCTGACACACTCCAGCAACATGAGGTCTAGCATTGTCTTGCATTAGGAGGAACCCAGGGCCAACCACACCAGGATATGGTCTCACAAGGGGTCTGAGGATCTCATCTCGGTACCTAATGGCAGTCAGGCTACCTCTGGCGAGCACATGGAGGGCTGTGCGGCCCCCCAAAGAAATGCCACCCCACACCATGACTGACCCACCGCCAAACCGGTCATGCTGGAGGATGTTGCAGGCAGCAGAATGTTCTCCACGGCATCTCCAGACTCTGTCACGTCTGTCACGTCTGTTTTCAGATGTAAGGAACACAAGCTAATAGTGTAATTATAGAATGCTAGATTTATATTAAGAAGCAGTGACAACTGCATCATTGTCCTCAACATTGTCCATGCAGACTGAACGCAAGTGTCTCGTGGCAACGAATGCGTTCCTTGAGTGACAGGAGACGGGATAGGTTTGTGTGGAAAGCGGCGTGGAGAGAGTGTGGTGAGATTGGAGAGATGACTCAAGTTGCGAACTATAAAAATGGATGGTACACACTGCGTATCACATTTAACAAACCAAACATTCAAATACCGTTATAGAAGGTAAAGTAAAAACCCAAATCGGTTTGTGCATCAATACCGGTATATCGCAAAAAACGCCCAGCCCGTCCCATGTTTTTTTTTTACTATTTAAGGAACTCCGTCAGGCTTTAAACTTACTCTTGAAAGTTGCAATGTATATATTATTTTATCCTCACTCAAATATCACACAAACACATTAAACATGGCAACATGTATAAAATTACAAGAAAATATGCTTTAAAACTGCAATATGTTCTTTGCATCCCATGACAAAATGTGTAGAATTGCAGGAATTAAGCCTTAAATGTGCAAAATTCTCTGCAACAACAAGGATGTGAACAGTGCTTGAGCCAATAGAAATAGTTCTGGCGCATGCAAAGAAGGTGCATGGGATGTTCCTCAATGCTGGAAGGGGGACCCTGAGTGAACAAGTTCGGGAACTCCTGGGCTTCAGTATGCCTCACTTCACACACTGATGAAAATCAAACCTCAAACAATCATATGGCAGTCTAGGGGAAATAGCAAAAGAAAATGGAGATGAGAGGCCTGTATTGCAGCCTTCTAACTCACAGCCTTTTTACAGCTTTCTGCTAATGCAGCCGGCAGGAGAGTGACAAGTATCCATCCATAGGATTATTAAATAAAATAACAAAAAGCACTCTATTAATGAAAAATACACTTATAATTGCATGACTACACCCCCCAAAAAATTACATAAAAAAAAAACTAACATAACAATTATTTATATTAAACTGAAGGGTAGAAAAATCCAGTGGAGGACAACCTCTTTCCAGACATTTCAGTTGGAGTTTAAGTTTCCATGGCGAGTCAACCACATCTTCCTTCTCTAAAATGCCAACAATGGGCACTGTGGGCAAGGCCAGGCAGAGAAGCCTTACTTCTCATTTCCATTTCCCAAATTAAGAGCAATACAGATGGTCAGTTCACAATGCAAAATCTGATTAGGAAGTAAGTAAAGCCATCCATCTACACCACAGAACAGTGCCAATGGCCGGCTCTCTGTCTGCAACTCATACTAAAGCAATACTAGACCCATTTACAAAAATGTCTAACTGCCATGCTTTTTGCATACTTCATTTTTTTCTGCAATGCATTGTCGATGGCTGAAAAATCCAACTAATGGGCATGGCTAGGACAATTCCCTGCATACAGTGTCATGGGGATGTAGGCCAGAACTTTGGAAAACTCTGCCTGACAATCAACAAGACCCATCAGAGAGCCGAGTCAGACTGTCCTCAATGCCAGAAAAAAAAAAAGAGTAACAGTTCATAATATCTACAGACAGGAAATCCCACTTACCTAGAAAGACCGCATATCTAACAAGATTCGTGGATAAATGGCAATGACAGTGAACCCAGGCATGGCGAACCGGGGCATTCCATTTCCTTATGAGGCCCCAGTGAGTCGTACTGGCTGTCAAAAAGGCTTTCACGTCAAAATATAATTGAGTCATTCCAACAGAGAGAGGTGCACCACTCACATGTCTCTTAGTACTGACTGAGCCCTGGATTCTCAAATTCAACTCAGCCATGGCTGCCTGCCTTACCTTGCCAGGACTCCTGACCTCACCCCAGAGATAACCTAGCAAGCATAAACCAACTTATTAAACATTGACCTGCAGCTCAATTCAGACAAGCTCTGCTGACTGACTGGCTCTACTGAACACAGACAGCACAGCCAGGGCAGGCAGGGGGAGATTCATTGGTTAGTGGGATTAAAAGTAAAAGAATGATGGTAAAGAGGAAAAGATTAAATGGATAGAAAAAAGAAAAAAAACACAGGAGGCAGTGACGTTAAAGGAAATGAATCACGGAAGGAGGTTGGGTTGCCCATTTATTAAAGTGCCTGGGACTGGATCATTTTAGTCTGCATTCCTGCACATGATCAGTCAGTTCAGGGGGAATGTTATGTGTTGCAATGAATAGCTGGGCATATTGTTGTTCCAATAGGCAGGCAAATAGCTGAGGCGTGCAGTTTAGAGTTTACAACTGACAGTCACAGCACTGGCCTGGACCATTCTGACAAAGCTGTGCACAGATGCAATGCGGACTCAACTTTTACCACCAATACGTCCATATTTCTCCACAACGGCATGCCGTTCATCTTTGGGGGCTAAGATAGCTGTGGTGTTAACATCCATCTATTAAACAAGTAGCCAGATTCACAAGGAACGTTAGCACCTGAATTATCAGTGCAGGGAGGGGGCACTGATCATAGGGTAGCCTAGTGGTTAGAGCGTTGGACTAGTAACCGGAAGGTTGCAAGTTCAAATCCCTGAGCTGACAAGGTACAAATCTGTCGTTCTGCCCCTGAACAGGCAGTTAACCCACTGTTCCTAGGCCGTCATTGAAAATAAGAATTTGTTCTTAACTGACTTGCCTAGTTAAATAAAGGTAAAATAAAAAATAAATAAATAAATAAACACCTATAGCCTCAACTTTCTTGATTTCCATTGCACGACCACCGCCAGTAAACATACCTAAAACTCATGAGACATTTTGTGACCAAAATGTGTGATCCACCCATACAAAGTAAATTTCATAGACTCAGTCTTAGCTCAAGGAAGAGGCCAAAAATACATCTAGGCTAGGGAGCCAAATGTGCCAAGTGTCAAATAAACAAAGACTGAGCTATGCCAGGAAGTCTTTCCATCTCAAAACAAAGGTCCATATCAGGCAAGTTCAAACAGATTAATCCAGCCATCCCATTCTGCCAGCCCGAGACTTGGATTTAACAAAAATGTGATCAAACCCAAGGAGACCAACTAGCAATTATGAATGAAATAGGCTTCTATTCAAGGATTTCCTGGACAAGAGAATTTTTCTAAACTAAGCCTGTGTGAGCAATCAAAAGCCCTATGGAAAAACAAACATAGCTAACTACATAGACAATAGCAGCACCCTTTAATGTCAGTGAGCTTTCCCTTCACAATGCCAAGAATTCTGGTTGTGCAGAGGCTCTCAGGAGCAGGAGCCTGCCTGGAGCTGAGCGATGCAGGGCGGGCAGTGTTACAGATATGGCCCTCTCTCTCTCTCCAAGAGAAATTACTTCGGGAGAAGATAAGAATGACTGGGCTGGAACACAGCATCTGAGTGATAGGCCACCCCTGAGTGGAGGATGCAGGCCAAATGTCACAGCAAAACAGCCTACAACAGGCAAAAGAACAACTGCATAACTTATTTTGGCCAAGGCAGTGGCAAACTAGCCTGGGTGCTAGTCTTGCTGAGCACTTAGCAACATTTGGCATGGCATTTCCATAAGGAGTTGGCAAGAGAGCAGATAGACTGGCACCCCAGACCCCACCCAGGCTAATGGCAAACCAACGCAACCCCAAGTCAAATCAGATTAGAGATACAACAACCATAGCAGCCTAAGTAAAACACTTCCATTGTGCATTTTGATAGAACCGATTATCCAGAGCATAGCAGCCAAACATGTTGGAAACTGCTTTAGGAGTTAAATGTCCCGATACAAAGAAAGGCTCTTTCGGAAACATGAGTCTACATTCAACATAATTTTGGTTTTATGGGTATTTAGAGAACACACCCATCTAGCTACCTCAGAGCAGGGGCTGGGCAAGCAGCTCTGACTCTTTCCAGGCGCAGGCCGCACATACATAATGGCTTTGGGACACACAGGGGACACCAGGCCAGTCAAAGACAAGAGGTTATTTGATTAGCATGGAATTTTATTAAGCTGTGGGTGGAGTAGCATGGTGGTGGAGAGGGGGCTGAAGCAAAGGCTTCCATTCATTGATCAGGAGATTGCAACTAGGAGGAAAAGAGGAACAACACCCTTGTGTGTAGCTGCCCTTGGCCTTCGCTGCGGTACAGTCCACACAGCTTTTTGCCATTAAAAGTCAGAGGAGAGCCGGAGCATGTGCATTAGGTGAGTTGAATTGCCTTGCCTTTCTCTGTGGCAGACAAGGCAGGGAGGTCAGGGAGACTAAACAACTGATCTTGTTTAAGAGTCAGAGTTTGTTACATATAAAAATAACAGTGAACTAAGGTAGGTGGGGGTGGGTAGGGCTACAGGAAAACGTTCCTCCCAGTTAGTGGATGATCTGAATGCTCCCTTTATCATCAGTGAATGAGGCACCATTTTCAGTGTAAGGGAAATTCAATCATGCTTTGTCTCAGTCACTGTCATCTCTCCCACAATTAATACCTTAAGACAGAGGCCCGTATTAGCATGAGATGCTGTATGAATAGGCTACATAAATAGCAAACCTCAGTCATTTTAAAATTTGCATCATTGATACAGTAGAGCCTGTGAAGGTATTTCTCTGAGGTTTAGCACGTGGCAGTCTGATACGAGTCAGTGATGAGTCGTGTGTGAGAGACAGGAAATCGTCAGGGTTGGCAGACTAGAGCAGGTTAACTGATGCAGCTGGGATGGCAGGTTAGAACAGGCCTGATGCATACTGTAGCTTACACTTCAGAGGATATATAACAAAATATATACTTTTCGTGTATACTCTACAAAGAGTGTCCTCTAGTAATGCCCATTATACAACAAAGGAGGCCATCAAGCAGGCAGCACCGAACCCTGTCTCATTTGCTCCACTGTCGGCCCTTTAATCTTCAAATGGAAAATAAATTAATGAACAAATATATCAGTGACTTGTGTCACTGCAGGTTGCACTTAGGTTTACGACTTCACCTTGAGACATTAATTTCCTTTTCTGGTTTTATGCACTATGATTGACTGACTATCTTAATGGAAACAACTAAATTATACAGTGTAACGTTGCCTTTCTGTCTTACTATGTAGTCTGCAAAATACCCTAAGGGTCAAACAGGACAATAGCAACTTCAGTGTTGATGGTTTGAAAATAGACAATTGTAATTATAACAAGAATGAGACATTAAACTGTTGATTAATAATTATTTAGTCATGTTCTGGCTAGCATAGATGCCCTAGCTAACTAGAGTAACGCTATATGACTTATCATCGCTGTTTTGGATGCCACTTGTTCAGCTTGCTAGCCAGTTAACAAAACGTTAGTTAACAAAACGTTAACTACCCACTAGTTAAGTAGTTAGCTAATCTTCAAGATGTCGACTGGCTACCAAATATAGCCTACATACAGCTAGTTATTCGTATAACGTTAGCTAGTTGCCGTTAATAACAACGGTAGTTAGCAAGTTGATTAGTTAAATTAAATAGTACGTTAATTTAAACAAACCACAAACTTAGCTAGCATGCGTATGTTAGTTAGCTAGCATTAGCCAACAAGCCAAGTTCATTGTCAGGCTAGCTAACAGTAACTTACCAAAAGGCAATCCGTGTTTATTTCCGACTTCGGGTCCTTCAACATGGCATCGATTTTCTCAAAACGAGCCTCCAAACTTTCTCCAGCAGACATTGTTGCAGTTAAGTAGAGTTCCACGCCGGTGTTACAATTAAAATGAATTTATCTAGCTATAGGGCTAGTTAGCTAGCCCAATGTTCTTCCCTTCGCGTGAACTCAGTCAGTGTTTAGCTAGCTACAATTCCGTAGAACCCGCAGTTTGAATCAAAGAAACGTGTTTCTTCTCGTTTGTTCACAGACGATGACACATTTGATATTCAAAAGCCACATTTTAAGAGAAAAATGTTTCACCAGCTCAGATTACGAAGACAACTTCAACTATTCAAAATAAGATAACTGCATCGACGATAGATTAGTCGGCGACCACAGGATGCAGCAGCGGAGTTGTGCAGGACTTTAAAAGATAACGATACATCCAAAATCAATTTATAAAAATTAAACCGTTTTTTTTAAATCCGGCGATATAAATCCGGAGTTGCAAACTAGCCACATTACTCCAGGCCTGTCCATCAGTGCCAGACCCTTGCAAAAAAAAGTAAAATGAGTCTGACAGCTGCAAAGTAGAAGTGGCGAGAAGAAAAAAACTTTGCTTCCAAATTTCGATCAGTTTAAACCACGGTCTTGTTAAAACATTTCATTTACTGTCCTTTCGTAGTAAATATCACATGTTCATCGGCCATTGATGTTGACCGATACAGACGAAAATCGTGCTGGTTCTACATAGATACATCGGCTTTTGATCTGTTTTTGTTTTTTTAAATAGACTATGCCCGATTTTCTCCCACTGCCTGACCAACATGTCCGCCTTCCTGTTCAAACACCGGAGAAGCAACTTTGAAATGTCAAGCACTGCGCATGAGCCACACTGGAAGCGCGTTCAAGGAGTTCACAGGCTGTGTTGTTGAGCACGCGATCGTGATGATGACAAAGGTCGCGTTCCACTGCTTTCTGGGGATTTTCATATAACACGATAATTCGGATAGCCACTCAAGCTTCGCCCTTACTGGGCGTGAGCAAGCTAGCAAGTAGGCTATGTAGTGCTTCGTATCAACGGCCAATCCAGTAGGGTCTGGAAGGTATGGTGAGCTCCCTCGCCCATACCTGAATCACCGAACTGTCCCCGTCCACTTCACTTCCCTCCATTGCACTCAAAATGAATAGGGCTCTGTAATGTCATCGCCCCCATCACGTTATGTGGAAACGCAGTTACCATACATTTTAACCAAAGATTTTTAATAACTAAACCAAGATCGTTTCAAATGAGTCATAGTGGGCGGAGCATGCAAGGAGGTGGGCAGAGCCAAGCACAAGCTAGCGAGATCCTATTGGCACGTTCTAGCATTATTTGCATATTTATGTTATGGAAAGCCTAGTCTGTAAAGTGCATGTGTGCAATAACTCAATTTGCATTTGCACTGCTTCAAGACAATGTATTTTTTCAAAATACAGTTTTCTGATTTGGGACCAGAAAACTGTATTAAGCTCTAATGTTTCATCGATGAGAAAATTAGCAGAATGTTGGCCAAAATGAATATCCTTCCATCTACTCCCACTGCCGGCCACGGCTTCCTACACTCACTACCATATTAGTAGTGAGTGGAAACGCCACTGATGCTTCACATTTACACATCCGGTGAAATATCTGTCTCATTATTCTATTGGTGTTTTGCCTAGCAATTGTACTCCTCTTCGCCACACCAACTTCGCCCTCCTGTGGGTGCAAGCTTGCATCAACAGCCAATCCAGTAGGAACTGGAAGCGATAGTGACCCTCGAATGGCAAGCGCACCGCGATGTCGCAGAGTATTTGCATAAAGTTCTACTTTCTACAACTTTGGTCCCGCGCCGTTCACGTCCCCTCGCCCATGTTCGCATTGCCCAACGGTCTTCCGCACACTTCGCTGTTTCTCAATTGGAAATAAATGGCTTTCCGTAGTTTCATCGCCCTCCCCCGATGATTGATGCGTTGGGCAGACAAATTTATTCAGCCTCCTGACATTGAAGAGGCGCTGTGGAGCCTTCTTCACAACTGTCTGTGTGGGTCGATCATTTCAGATCGTCAGTGATGTGTAAGCAGAGGAACTTGAAGCTTTCCACCTGCTCCACTGCCGTCCCGTCGATGTGGATAGGGGGGCGCTCCCTCTGCTGTTTCCTTAAGTCCACGATCGAATTCGCCAAAGCTCTAGAGCATATCAGTAAGTATTTGTTTGTTGTAGTTACGTGTATTTTTTTAATATTTTTTTTTACATAATATTTTTTTTTAACTCTTCATTGAAAGGAAAAATCGGTTGGCTATTTAACTGTTTATTTATTTACAAGCTATAGCCTAGACGTGTTGTGTTTTCAGGCACACACTGCAGTTTATAGACTAAATAGTATGGCTGTATGGGCCTACTGGAATGATTATTTGTGGAAATATAAATTAAAACTCCTTTGAAGTATTACAGAGATTCACCTACAAAGGCAAATCATCAGTGACAAGCTTTCGGGTTACTGGCCTAACGATCTCAACTCTAGGTCATCTACCACCCTGCATTTGAGTAGGCCTATGCAACCGAGCATTTTTCCCGACAGAGGGAGATGTTCTCAAACTTTTAGTCAAACCCCATGGGAGGAGCTGATTAACAAGTTCTACATGCAACTACTAAATTAAAAACATGTGCGTGCATGAAACATGTAGCCAAAAGATAGGCCTTTTATATGGTTCTAGTTTCGATGGTGTGGGCCTATCATTTCTATACTTTGTATTCTAATAAGCTTTTATTTTGTATGCTTTACAGTAAATATAGTTTGTGTGTCCTACTTATGTAGGCCTATGCGATTATGCAATTTATAGCCTAAGTGTTAAACATTAAATAAATCAAACTTAACCAACATGTAATTGTGTAGAATTCAAATATATATATATATATATATCTTTAAAAATCATTAATTATGAGGAACCACGATCTCGTTCTGAAAATGAGAAACCATTTTTTTCACTGAACTGGACTGCTTCTCTTGCGCGCATTTGAGGCATAGCCTACAATGACTGAGCGTCAGTTTTGCACGTTCTGAACTCTTTGTTTGTATTATATGCACTGTTCATTACAAGAACTACAAGCAATTTCCCAATTAAAGCCAAACGCTACATGCAGTAATTCCTTGACGTCACTTGGAGGGCTCCCTGTCGTCTACTGTGGCTCAGATGACCAGCAGGAGCTGCCAGCGCCTTGTGGAGAGAGAGCGATTCAGAGAGAGAGAGAGCAAGACAAATGTACGATTATGTGCGTGCATGATGGACATTTAAACATCCACTCATCTGAAATTGCAAATTGGTAAGTCTTTTTTCAATGACTGATGTAGGCCTATAAAATGTATGTATTTTACAACTGGCTATACATATGGAATTTGATGTTGCAGGTGATGGGTCAAGTTGAAACAGAGAGACTGTCTATATTTCATCCAACTCTATATTGCATTAGATTGAAATAACAAATATGTTCTGTCTAATATATATTTGCTCAGATAGAATATACTATGATGACACATTGTATTTTTTTCTCTGTCTCTTACTCTAAGAACCTTTTATAGAAATATTGGCTAATAAGCTGCCTTTTCTTTATCTTATTGTAAGTTTGGATGGGCAATGAGAGGAGACATCAGATGGGAGTGACCAGGAGATGTGGTGTCAGTGAGCTTATACTGTAATTACTGCCTTTACAAATCTGTCTGTCCATCCTAATCTACTGTACTGTCCCCCATGTTTCATGTCCTAGAGGATAACTCATTTCCTCCTGTCTCCACAATACCTCTCATTTATCCCTCCCTCCTCCTCCTCCTCCTCCTCCTCCCAATTTATGGCTGGACAAATACCTTTATTTTTGACAAAATGTCCTAAAAGGACCAGCATTTGAAAATGAAATAGAAAGTACCTAATCACAAATTGGGACTGCTAGCTAATATTGGGTTGTTGCCAGTCATCAAACTGCTCTGTATTTTACGTGTGACTACAGCCTTGGACTATTTAATAGACAATACTGAGTCAGGTATGGTTGTGAAGTCTCATCAGTCATATGTTCTCAGCAACCAACATCAGTTTTTCATATTCCCATGCATTGCATCTCAATAAATTATTACCCTAATAAGGCTAACTAATATCCTCACTATGTTGTTGTGATTGTGATAAAGCAAGGTCACATGATCAGTTGCCTTTGCGTTTCATCTGGGCCTGCAGTTCCTTGTAGCATACTAGTTTTGATGACATTCACTTGGCATCATCGGCCGATGTGTATGATGATGAACTCTGGGTGGCTTAGGACTGAGCATGTGCGGCCATGTCAGTGAGGGCAAGGGGCTTTCCAGCAGAGTCAGGGGCCCCGAGCAGAGCTCTGAGCTGACAATTTGGCCCTCGGGGGGCTGGCCCTGGCCTAGCTTCCTCATTGTTCCCAGGGACCAATGTAAAGTTAATCTGAGGGAGATAAGAATAGCCTCCTCAGTGGCAGACAGGTTTCTCTCTCTTTTCTCTCACTCTCTTTCTCTTTTAACTCTTGTGTTTGTGGCCCTCCTTTTTTCTTTCCTAAATGGTGCAGCTTCATTATGAAATCACCAGCGGTTAACTGCTTTGAAGGCAATCCCAATTTGAGGAACATGGAAGCAGCTTGAAGGCAGCCTAAATTTGGCATTGATGAGATATTCAAGAAACTTGCAAGAGTTCCGTGTCATGAGTGCCCTATCTCAAATAAGTATTCAGCTCTTATGTTATTTTCATTTATTTAACTAGGCAAGTCAGTTAACAACAAATTCTTATTCACAATGATGGCCTAACCCTCCCCTAACCTGGGCCAATTGTGCGCCGCCCTAAGGGACTCCCGATCACGGCCCGGGATCGAACTAGAGTCTGTAGTGACGCCTCTAGCACTCGGGAGCAATCCTTTAGTTTATAAGAACAGAGAAACACAATAACGTGCTGTATTGATTCAGCTATGATTTTAATACTTTGAGTGAGTCGTCACAATAAGATTAGATTCTTCTCCTTCACGATCCATGGTCTGTCTTTCAGGATCTTTTGTTTTTCAGCTACCAAAACCTGCAGGGAGGGACAAAGGTTTAGTTGAATGCCACCTGACATTTCTTGAGATCACTCAATGCTTATTTTAGTCAGTTGTTACCAGGGTAACAGCTTGATAAGCAACTTTTGAGTCTCCCTGGTTTCATCTCTAGCCTACTGTTAATGTCTTGAGATGAAGGTCATAAAGTGCTTATCTGATGATGAATATGGTAGTAAGAGAGACAAAATCCAGTTAGCTGCCAGGGAGAAATTGTCGTCTTTGTCTTAACACCTTCCGACTTAGAACTGATGACCCGGAAAATAGATGGTCTCCAAAACAAACACCATCATTGATCAAATTGCCACGACATGACATTTTGAATAAATGTTTTGCAAATGGTACTGTTTAATTCCACAGTGCCATGGACTTTTTTCTACTATTCTCAAAAATATGCTTCTACCTTCAAATTAGTGAGTGGTTTCTGTATGGATTTTTAGGTTGCACTTTATTTTCGTAATTACACTGTAATATACATGTTAGCTTCTTGGGGATTCCTTAAAACAAGCACTAGAGATGAAGAGTTAGATATTTCACATAGATGTCACTACCATCATTCTGATTAATATTTTCTTTCGATCTCCAAGGCGTCAACCAAGAGACAACAATATTCAATGAAATGTTAAAGTTGAGAGGTCTTGAGCATACTTGCACAAGTAAGGTCAGTGGACCTGGAGTTAGGTCAGACAGGTGTCTAGTTAACCACAATGTTCAATAACCTTTGAGCCCTGCTACAAGCCATCTGAGAACTAATCACCACTGGAGTTGTTAGTAGATATCCTCTTTCAGCTGTTGCTCTTCTGGCCCAGCCATCTTCCTGCATGGGTGCTTGTAAACTTTTAACCTGCCCTTTTTATTGGGGTTCAAGAATGCCAGGAACCCATCTTCATTGTCAACCCTGTGTAAAAAAGATGGAAAGAAAAACATTGACACTAACCACGTTTCCATCCACAGTTTTTCTGCAAGGAAAGTCATGCCATATATTTGAAAAAATAAAATTTAAAAAAAGCACGACAGCTGTGATGGAAACAGGACGTTTCGGTACAATTTTATAAATGCCGACAGATATTTATTTCGTTCGACATGGTGAGATATTTTTGTGTCTGTAAAATGTATTATGCGAGAAATGGCGGTGGAAACGCCTTTATGTGCAAATATTGATATAATTACCATCATTTCGAAGTAAACTTGAAGTCACGCGATGATATTGCGTGTGGTCCTCCCGCATACGATTCCGGAAACCATGCAGTTTATTTGGCTACAGATTCATTTTGTGGTGAAAGTGCACAGTGATCTTGATGCTCCTTTCCAATAAATATCGAGGGTCTTATTCTGGTGACATGATGATCGATGCTTGACTACAAAAAAATATATTATTTGCTCCTATCCATAATAATGTCATCATGTAGACTAGCCTGCAAGCTGTTGGCTAGAGCGCATGTGCCAAAACCAGAGTAGGCGCATTTGCTATTTAACGCAACAGATGTGGCAAAACTATCAGTAGAGTTGAAAATACAATGGAAACACATTTAACTTTTAGATGTTTATTCAGTACATGAAAACTTAACCGAAACAATGTATTTTGTGTGCACTACCTCATCACTCACTGATTTGTTTTTTATCTGCAACAATTCAGTTTGGTGGAAACTCACAACTGGTGAGAAAAATAGCATATTTTCCTTACGCGAATTTTAGAATATTCACATGAACATCTGATCTGTCGCCAATTGAATGGAAACCTAGCTACTGATAGTCTTTATAATAACCAGATGTGCTGAAAATCAAAATAAGTACATTTGTTTGTTTCTCTCTGTGAAGTCTTACCTTCATTTGGTGTATTGCTGTAAATTACAGCTGTAGCTTTTATGCTTACAGTTGGCTAAGAGGCATGATACTTTTCTGTCATTTAAATTATTTTCTTATTTCTTAATAATTAGGCTAAGAAATAACAGTGCTCTCTATGGGGTCCTAGAATTGACATATTTTGTATATAAAATTTTAAAAAACATTGACTTGCTACAGTATGCTTCTTAGGTAGACTCAGCGAAATGACGTTGCCACGAGCAGGTCCACAGTTATTGAGATGAGCGATAGGCAAGACTTCGCTCTCACACACAGTATCTGCTCATGTGCACGGGTTCGCTTCACGCTAGCTAGGGCACCAAAACAGCTGAGAAGTTGAGCCTCGCGCTTCAATGCTATTATTGTGGAAATTGACCCACTATCATTAAAGCCAATATAACAAATGCCCTGGCCCCTCCTCCCTCTGAATGAAGATGTCAAAGGTCGCAGACCCTTTCCATTTCTGGGCGTTGATCCCTCAGCTGGAGGTGGGGTTTCTTTCCTCCCTAAAGCAAAGCCTGCCCAGATCAGCTGTTATATCTTAGTTTTTTGTACCAGGAAATTATTCACAACATGTTATGTTGACAGCAATTCTTATATTTAGAAACTGGACAGTGTACAAGTAATGTAAATGTCAAAGCACAAAGAGTAACAATATAACCTAAAAAAGAAGGGTTCATAGCCTGTTTCTCCTCCTTGACTTTTTCCCTAATCCACTTTTAATCTAATGACTGACAAGTGGGCCTTCTTGAGTGTGAGTATTTTTTTTTTTATTAAACTTTGTATTGAACTTCACATTTGAGCATATGGTGTTTCTCACCAAAGACACATGCTGGCCTGTTTCTTGAAAATCCATGATTGCTTAAGGGCTGCAACTATCTTTGTCATAAGGAGACTGAGACCATAGTAAACATACATTGCAACTACTAGGAATCCTGTTATTTTGTTTGGTAGTATGTTTTTTGAAGTTGTCCTTTTCCACAGAAAAGATACATCTAGGTAGGCTATGTACATCCATCCATGCTTGTTATACTGTGTATTAATGAACTATGTTGGACTGACTTGGTGGGTGATGTGAGGTCATGAACTACCAGAATCAGGTTGTGTTCTATTAGAAATCACACAATGTTGAATGCAGGGTAATGAATGAAGGATGAGTCATTGCCGGTGAATCTCCTGAATCACTCTGTGCTGCTTAGAAACACAGCGTCCGAACTCTACTTTAAATAGTCTACTGTATGTGTTTATCCTGTCTGTGTAGAGATGCCAATCCCACAGCCAGAAAAATGTAATGAGGCTTCCAGATTCCTTATTAGAAAGCACAGTACCACTGGGTACACATTGGTTGAATCATTGTTGTTTCCACGTCATTTCACCATGCCTCCCCACACAAACAATGTGTACTGAAGCCTAAGGTCATGACAGCGTCAGGCCTGCCAAGGCAAGGTGGTGTGTGTGGGACAGGAGAGGAGAGGATTGGAGGGGAAAGGAGAGGAGGGGAGAGAGGGCCACAGTGACCAGTCACAGTGACCAGTCACCAGTCCAAGGCCACAGTGACCAGTCACCAGAACCCAGTCAGTCAGCCGCTCTTTATCTCTCTCAGCCCTCTCAATTCACTTTCAATTCAAAGGGTCTGTATTGGCATGGGAAACATATGTTTACATTGCCAAAGAAAATCAAATAGACAAGAAACAAAAGGGGGAAATAAACAATCAGAAATTAACAGTAAACAATACACTCACAAGTTTTAATAGAATATAAACATTTCAAATGGCATTATTGGCAATGTTGTAAAAATGTGTAAATAGTTGAGGTATGAAATAGAAAATAAATTAACAGATAAATAAATATAAGTTGTATTTACAATGGTGTTTGTCCCTCTCAATTTTTTCAATTTGCTTTATTGGCATGACGTAACAATGTACATATTGCCAAAGCTTACCTTGGATATTTACAACATAAATGGACATGTGCAGGTTGGTTGGTCTGTCAGACACGGTCCCTCATCTTATGGCAGGCAGCAATGTAGTGCGCTGCCAACCCACAGCTCTCTGTCCTCCCCCAACAGGACAGGTAGCCTATTCTCATCAGAGAGGTCTTTGAAACCTTGAATAAGGGTTTCAAATTTGGGGAAATGACACTCAAAATGTCAAAAATTTAAAACAATTAGTCAGGAAATGCAGCTCTGTCTCAGGTTCTGCTGTTGTGCAGTGGTTGCACATCCTTTCCTCTACAGGGAGCAAGGTTTTCCTGTGTCTACCCTTCTCAATGGCAAGGCTGTGCTCACTGAGCCTGTACTTTGTCAAGGTTTTTCTAAGGTTTTGATCAGTAACCATGGTCAAATAGTTAGCCATGGTGCACTGGCGATATAGGGCCAGATAGCACTGCATTTTGCTTTTTGCTTGTGTTTCCCAATCAGTAATCTAGCTTTGTTTAGACTGTGTTGTAATTTGGTTTATTCTGATTGATTGGATGTTGTGGTCCTGAGGCCCCAGGACCAGCTGGATGAGGGGACTCTTTTCTTTGCTCAGCTCTTGGCATTGCAGGGCTTGGTAATGATATGAGAGGGGGTCACTGTATTTTAGATGTTTCCAAAATTGAATTGCTATGTTTTTGTGTATTTATTATTAGTGGATATTGGCCTAATTCTGCCCTGCATGCATTGTTTGTAGGTTTCCTCTGGACATGTAGGATAATCTTACAGAACTCTACATGCTGACTGGTTGCATCACTGCCTGGTATGGCAACTGTTCAGCCTCCGACCGCAAGGCACTACAGAGGGTAGTGCGAACAGCCCAGTACATCACTGGGGCCAAGCTTCCTGCCATCCAGGACCTCTATACCAGGCGGTGTCAGAGGAAGGCCATAAAAATTGTCAAAGACTCCAGCCACCCTAGTCATAGACTGTTCTCTCTGCTACAGCACGGCAAGCAATACCAGAGCGCCAAGTCTAGGTCCAAGAGGCTTCTAAACTGCTTCTACCCCCAAGCCATAAGACTCCTGAACATCTAGTCAAATGGCTACCCAGACTATTTGCAGTGCCCCCCCCCCCCCTCATTCCTATTTACACCTTTGCTCTCTGTTGTCATCTATGCATAGTCACTTTAATAACTCTACCTACATGTACATATTACCTCAACTAACCGGTGCCCCCGCACATCAACTCTGTATTGGTACCTCCCTGCATATTGTCTCGCTATTGTTATTTCACTGCTGCTGTCTCGCTATTGTTATTTCACTGCTGCTCTTTAATTACTTGTTACTTTTATCTCTTATTCTTATCTGTATTTTTTTAAACTGCACTGTTGGTTAGGGGCTCGTAAGTAAGTATTTCACTGTAAGGTCTACCTGTTTTATTCGGCGCATGTGACTGATACAATTTGATTTGATGCAGGGTTTCAATGAGGTGTTTGTCCCATTTGGTGAAATCTTGTTTTGCAAGTGGACCCCACACCTCGCTGCCATGAACTGCAATTGGTTGAATGACACATTCAATTAGTTTTAGCTAAATGTTTATAGGTATTTCAATTAGAATTTGTGTTTTAATGGCGTAGAATGCCCTGCATGCTTTCTCTCTCAGTTCATTCACTGCATCATTAATGTGTCCAGCTGAGCTTATTTTTAAACCTAAGTAATTGTAGTGTGTAGTATATTTTGTACCAATTGAGAACTTCGGTCTAATTCCCTGAGATCTGGATCTTCTCTGGAAAATCATTATTTTAGTCTTTTTGGTGTTTACTGCCAGGGCCCATGTCTGGAAGTACTGCTCTAGCAGGTCCAGGCTCTGCTGTAGGCCATGTGCTGTGGGTGACAGCAGGCATAGGTCATCTGCAAAGAGCAGGCATTTAATCTCTGAATTGTGGAGACTAACACCAGGGGCTGAGGATTCTTCTAGAATAATGGACAATTCGTTGATGTAATTATTTAAGAGAGCAGACATCAGATTGCAACCCTGATGAAGGCCCCACCCCTGGCTAAATAATTCTGTTATTTTGTTACCAATTTTGATGCTGCACATATTGCCAGTTTAATTATGCCATATGTTTCACACCCTACACCCTACACCACTTTCAATAACGTTGTAGAACAGTCCTGTATACCAAATAGAATCAAATGCTTTTTGAAAATTGATAAAGCAAGCATACATTTGGTATTATTTTGGTGGACATGTTTATCTATCAGGGTGTGTAGGGTGTAAGTATGATCGGTCGTGAGATATTTTGGTATAAATCCAATTTGGCTTTTACTCAAGACATTGTGCTTATTAACGCAGTTTAGAACTCTTACATTTATAATACTATGGAAAACCTTCCCCAGGTTACTGTTCACACAAATGCCTCTAATTGTTAGGGTCAAATTTGTCTCTGTTCTTGAAGATTGGGGTTATTGATTCCAGATGTCAGGAAAATAACCTACACTCAGGATCAAATTAAACAGTTTTATTATAGCTAATTGATATTTTGCACTAGTGAGTTTGAGCATCTCATTTAGGATTCCATCAGGTCCGCATGCTTTTTTACATTTGAGGGCCTGAAGTTTCTTATAGAGCTCCTGGTCAGTAATTGGGGAGTCCAATGGATTTTGATTGTCCTTTAAAGCTTTTTCTAATCCATTACATTTTTCATGAATTTGCCGTTCTGCGTTTGTGTCAATTTGAACGGTGTTGTAGAGTGTTTTAAAATGGGTTGTCCATATGTCAACATTTTGTATCACTCATTTCTCTTGTTTAGATTTTTATTTTATTTTTCTCCAAATTTGACAGAAGTTGTTTGTGTTTATGGACTCCTCAGTTAGTGTCAACTGCTTGCTGTTGTACTGGGCTTTTTTGGTTTAGAGTGCATGTTTATAGAGTTTTAAAGTCTCACAGTAATGAAGGCATAATTCACCATTATTTGGGTCTCTGTGCTTTTGGTTTGATAGTGTTTTAAGTTTTTTTCTTTTATAATTTTACAATATGTGTCAAACCAGTTGTCATCTGTGGTCTTTTTGTTTTATCAATTTCAGTTGTGCTTCTTTTGCCATTTTCCTGAATATATATATATATATATATATATATATTCAGGAAAATGGCAAAATAATATATAATATATATATTATATATTTGGCTGTGATAATTTGGCTGTGATCAGACAGTGGTGTTAGTGGCTTGACGGTGAATGAGCTGAGAGAGAAAGGGTCAATGTCTGGATTCATGGAGTGAGAGAGAGAGAGAGATGCCATACTGTTTACAGGCCACACTGTTTCTTATTACTCACTTCTTGGCCACTGTAAACAGTATGGCATCTCTCTCTCTCTCTCTCTCACTCCATCTCTCTGGTTTATCTCTCTATCAATTCAAAGGGGCTTTATTGGCATTGGAAATATATTGCCAAAGCAAGTGAATTAAACAATAAACAAAACTGATTAGAAACAAACAACATCAACAAAATGTACGGTAAACACTGCACTCATCAAGGTTTCAACTATAAGGATGTTTCAAATGTTCTATTATCAGCTATGTGTAGTGTTTTTAACAATGTGCATATAGTTGTAGTACGAACAGTAGGGGAAAATCTATTTTTCTCCCTCCATCTCTCTCTCTCATTCTCTCTCAACTCTCTCTCTCAGATCTCTTTCACTCCTCCCTTCTCTCTCTCTTTCTTTCTCTCTCTTGCTCAGTGTTTTGATGCATTGGAACTAGAACCTAGACATTCAGAATATCCATTTCCGGATTTAAAAGTTCAACAATCCATTCGCAGATTGTCCAGTTGTCTTGGACAGACAGAGCAGATTAAATGACAATATAAACCACATTGTGGTTATTAACAGTGGAGTACAGTACATTTTGAGTCTTGCATTGTGTTTTAATAGAAAAAATGTATTTAACTAAATCCTGCAGGTTTTGAAATGTTGTTTCAATCAGTGCTTTTGTATCAACTGCTGTATCATACACGTGTCTTGTGTGTGGCTAAATGTAACATTTTAGAATCTTAGAAAAGGAACAAAGATGGAAATAAGTAACATTATCAAACAAGAACACATCTTAACTTCCCACAGTAACTAATTAACCCGCATATGTATCCTCTCAACCCACACCAAGACCTGCAGAGACAGTCTCAGCTCCTCTCAGCCCTGACTGGCACATCTGTCAGGAAAAGATCCCCTTCTCCCGCAGGATCAATACCGATTAAGAAGTGTGCACTATGCCTAAATAGGTTTACTGTCACTGTTCTCGTCAGTGAGGTTTGTGTCATGGCCTAACAAAGGCCCCCCCAGCCACCATTGTTCCATTAAGACAAAAAGAAGAAGAGAGGAGAAGCCCTGCTGCCACTGTGACCACTGTGGGTCCAGGCTGTGCTGTGGTCAGCTATGGGGAATGGGATTTAAAGTGTAAACCCTTTCAACAGGTTTCCTGACGACTCATCCTGAATTTAATTTCACTGCTCTATCGCTTCATAACCTGCTATCCTAGAAGGCATTTTTGCTGATGTCAAAATGATGTGTACACAGGCTCTGCCCCAACCCATCGGTTTCGGTGACCAATCAGAACGATATGAATGTGTTCGCGTTTGAAAAGTTGTTGGGCAGGAAGCAAATCTAGACTGATCGTGGAGAAGAAACATTAGCGGGAATGACGTTTGGCCGGGGCGAGGTGGATGGGTAGCCAGGCAAGTCACCAGGGGCAACATGGCTACATACTATTAATCAGGAGGGGTTTAGGGGTGGACAGGAGTAGTGGGGGTACATGTGTGTGTGTGTCGGCACTGATGCAGCAGAGGTGCCTAGAAGTCAGGAAGAGAGGCATGATGGATACAGCTGATCACCTCTCAAGAGAGTGAAGAGGGGAGGGGGTAGAGAGGGGTAACGCTCCTTCCTTAGGACATAAAGGACGTTATTTGTCAATGTGTCACTCAAATGAATTCAAGGTGGCCTGGGACTTTTGAATGAGGGAAGAAATAATTGATGGAGGGGTCCTATTCAGTGAGGTGTCTTCTTCCTTTCTATCTATCTTTCTTTCTTCCTATTTTCAAAACACATTTATTCATCAAGTTTAATTGTGCTCAAAAGTGGTCTGTTTCTGAACATTTTGAAAGGGTAGCGGTTGTCTGGATATTTGAGCGTTACTTTTAGATTTATATGATCAGATTTAGTAAAAATCAATCATGATACATTTTTTTGTTGCCTTCTGAGTACAACTGAATATACTAATATGAACTATCCTATACTGATAGCTATGTGATATAATAGCAACATGCAGTTAGTGATTGAGGTGTGGGGAAAAGTGCAGCCCAGGCCTGTCACCTGAAACGGAACTCCACCTCTCACTGCTCCCTCCAGTCATCTGATAACAGAGTGTTTTAATAATATTTCCCTCCCCATAACAAATAGGCCTGTCTAAATACCAATTGAAGGCCAGAACAGGACAGGTCTGGTCAAACTGACCATGAAAGGTTTGGAGTTTAGGGAGGGGTTGAGCGTAGAGGTGTTGACCAGATAACCAAATGGAGTTGTTAGCTGTGATGATGCTATCAGGGTACATAACCACTAAAGTGAGTCAAGCTGAGATACTTTAATTTCCTTTTCTCCTGTCAAGTCCTTTATTATGGCCTTTTTACATTGATGAAAGTAGAAGGATATTCACGAGAGCTATGGGAAAAAATCCAGAGAATTAGACAATTTATGTCTCGACCGCTACCTCTTGAGGTAATGCACGACAGTCACCTGACAGTTGCCCTCCTCCAAGCAGGGCAGTGTGAACAGAATTGTCTTGTTAAGCCGAATACTTCAACAGCAAAAATCTTAATAGCAGAACAATGTTTTTGAAACAGCTGAACTGTACAGACATTTTCCTTATATTTGATGCTAGTTTTATTGAGTTTTTACCTGAAATTGCAGCAACAGCCTGTTACATTCAGAAACTGTTGCTGTAGATAAAAATAGAAGTTCAATGGTGCTTGCTTGGCAAGGCTGAGCCATATAAAATAACTGATCTCAACCACTGAGGTATAATAAGAACGGGAGACTGCTTCCAAGATGTCCGCCAGGTGTTTTCAAGGTAATCTACTTAAATTCACATACACCAATTCATGGACGGTCTATTTCTGGATTGCATCCGGTTTATATGGACCGACATATACGCATATACGCACTAGCTCTAAGAGCGACGTCATCCAAAAACATGACAGACATTGGGTAAATATAAAATGTTAATATCTTCAGTTGTGAGTAATGAATAAAATATGTTTTATGCACAAAAGTGATGACTAAGGTATCGTATTAGGACTTTTTTATTTTGACTTTTCTATGTGGCCGTGTATGGAAACTGTATTTTTCGTCCAGGCGGCAGTTACACTGCAGAACCGAAACAAAACTGTAGGAGCAGCCATTACTGTGCTTCGAGACTGGAACCCTGTGTACCTTGATCTCAACTCACCAGTGAATTACCCATGTTTTCTTTCGCAATTTTCTGATATCACATGTAATGATTTCCATGATATTGATGAAAATGAAGCCTGGGATGTTCTTTTATTTTATTTAACCTTTATTAACCTTTTAAGTCAGTTAAGAACAAATTCTTATTTTCAATGACGACCTACCAAAAGGCAAAAGACCTCCTGCGGATACAGGGGCTGGGATTAAAATAAATAAATATCATATATAATATATATATAGGACAAAACACACATCACGACAAAAGAGACAATACAACACCACATAAAGAGAGACCTAAGACCACAACATTGCAAGGCAGCAACACATTCTAATGTTGTAAGGTAGGCCTACTGTACTTTTATTTTCCTATGACAGGGTTAAAGTTTTGTATTGGGCACAGGGGAGGATTGTGCGTTATTTCCCAGGTTTACGTTTGGTGTTTTGGAAGTTTTCCTATATATTTTATTCCATCCTGCTTGCATTCGCCTCCCCTAGCTCATTCATAGACGCTAACTACCTTTAGCGCCTATTGATAATAGTATCTTCTGGCCGGGGGAGTTTTGTTACAAGCCAAGACGCTCTTTCTGAACGTTAAAATGCATCTTTTGCGGTACGGTTTTGGAAACATAAGGAAAGTACTAGATCTTTCATATCAGAATTTTTTTTATTTAATAAAAATGACGTTAAATTACTACACATCAAATCAAATTTTATTTGTCACATACACATGGTTATCAGATGTTAATGCGAGTGTAGCGAAATGCTTGTGCCGACAATGCAGTAATAACCGAGTAATCTAGCTAACAATTCCAAAACTACTACCTTATACACACAAGTGTAAAGGGATAAAGAATATGTACATAACGATATATGAATGAGTGATGGTACAGAACGGCATATCGAGTACAGTATATACATATGAGATTAGTATGTAAACAAAGTGGCATAGTTAAAGTGGCTAGTGATACATGTATTACATAAAGATGCAGTAGATGATATAGAGTACAGTATATACGTATACATATGAGATAAATAATGTAGGGTATGTAAACATTATATTAAGTAGCATTGTTTAAAGTGGCTAGTGATATATTTTACATCAATTCCCATCCATTCCCATTATTAAAGTGGCTGGAGTTGAGTCAGTGTGTTGGCAGCAGCCACTCAATGTTAGTGGTGGCTGTTTAACAGTCTGATGGCCTTGAGATAGAAGCTGTTTTTCAGTCTCTTGGTCCCAGCTTTGATGCACCTGTACTGACCTCGCCTTCTGGATGATAGCGGGGTGAACAGGCAGTGGCTCGGGTGGTTGTTGTCCTTGATGATCTTTATGGTAGTTTGCCCCCGGTGATGCGTTGTGCAGACCTCACTACCCTCTGGAAAGCCTTACGGTTGTGGGCGGAGCAGTTGCCGTACCAGGCGGTGATACAGCCCGACAGGATACTCTCGATTGTGCATCTGTAGAATTTTGTGAGTGCTTTTGGTGACAAGCCAAATTTCTTCAGCCTCCTGAGGTTGAAGAGGCGCTGCTGCGCCTTCTTCACGATGCTGTCTGTGTGGGTTGACCAATTCAGTTTGTCTGTGATGTGTACGCCGAGGAACTTAAAACTTACTACCCTCTCCACTACTGTTCCATCGATGTGAATAGGGGGGTGTTCCCTCTGCTGTTTCCTGAAGTCCACAATCATCTCCTTAGTTTTGTTGACGTTGAGTGTGAGGTTATTTTCCTGACACCACACTCCGAGGGCCCGGGAGGTCCGTGGGGCGACGCACAATTGGCCTAGCGTCGCCCGGGTTAGGGAGGGCTTGGTCGGTAGGGGTGTCCTTGTCTCATCGCGCACCAGCGACTCCTGTGGCGGGCTGGGCGCAGTGTACGCTAGCCAAGGTGGCCAGGTGCACAGTGTTTCCTCCGGCGCATTGGTGCGGCTGGCTTCCGGGTTGGATGTGCGCTGTGTTAAAGAAGCAGTGCGGCTTGGTTGGTTGTGTATCGGAGGACGCATGACTTTCAACCTTCGTCTCTCCCGAGCCCGTACGGGAGTTGTAGCGATGAGACAAGATAGTAGCTACTACACAATTGGATACTATGAAATTGGGGAGAAAAAGGGTTAAAATTCAAAAAAAAAAATAATAATTGCTTGGTTCTAGTGGGTGGCGAGCACAGAATTGCACATCAGCGCTGCCAGCTGGATGGGTGTTTACTACTGTGCAAGGCAACCTTCAGACCAGTACTAAAGTTAAATGATAACTAAATGTAGCCAAACAGTGGTTGGTTAGTTTAGTGGGTTGGAGTAAAGTCTTATGTACTCTCCCATTGTTATCATTTGAAAGTTCTACAAAGTTACATGGCAGTTAATTCAACAGTGGGAAGTTATCTAAATTAGGTGGTGTGATTACTAAAACACCTCTTGATTAGTAGTAGAAAATGTACTAATTGCAGATTTAAGTTTTTGTCTAAAGTGCTGGGTAAGTGCAAATTTCAGTTGTTTGTAAAAGTTGAGATGAAAATGTTGTTAAACCGCTGTAATGTTTGATTGGTACCAGATAATTCTGTTCTGATTTCAGATTTGAATAGGAGAGAAGAAGAGAAAGATTCCATTCACAAACTCTTTGTCTAAGTTGTTGGTGAATACAGTGAATAGAATAGAATGTTGGGAGTGATGATATCACAATTGGACCTTTAGAATGCTGAGGATATCCCATGAGTGGATGGAGGACAAAAACATGACAAAAAGTACAAAAAGTTGTGTGCAAGCACACCATTCCACTATTAAAGTTTGAACGGCATTTCTAGCTTAATGGGAGTAGCGTTGTAAAGAATAAGAACAACTGTAAGTCAGAAGTACCTATGACAATAGCTAAAGTGTGGCTGCTGTCGCAAGCCACCCTAATGATGACTGGCATAAGCTTGTGTGAATACTTCAATAATAAAGTAGAGGCAATAGTTATGTTTTTACCATGTTCTGAATGATCTAAATCATTATAGATCAACTATGCTCTGATGTGTTGCAGAAAAAGCATGTTCAGGATCATTGAGCCAGTGTCTCTTTTTTCTTCCTTTTCCACACGTGTGTATCTGTGTGTGTGTGTGACTATTTGTGCCTACGTGCCCGTATGTGGATACAGTTGAAGTCGGAAGTTTATATACACTTTAGCCAAATGTGAAATATCAGAATAATAGTAGAGTGATTTATTTCAGCTTTTATTTATTTCATCACATTCCCAGTGGGTCAGAAGTTTACATACACTTAATTAGTATTTGGTAGCATTGCCTTTAAATTGCTTAACTTGGGTCAAACGTTTCGGTTAGCTTTCCACAAGCTTCCCACAATAAGTTGGGTGCATTTTGGCCCATTCCTCCTGACAGAGCTGGTGTAAATGAGTCAGGTTTGTAGACCTTGTTCGCACATGCTTTTTCAGTTCTGCCCACACATTTTCTATACGATTAAGGTCAGGACTTTGTGATGGCCGCTTCAATACCCTGACTTTGTTGTCCTTAAGCCATTTTGCCACAACTTTGGAAGTATGCTTGGGGTCATTATCCATTTGGAAGACCCATTTGCGACCAAGCTTTAACTTCCTGACTGATGTCTTGAGATGTTGCTTCAATATATCCACGTAATTTTTCTCCCTCATGATGCCATCTATTTTGTGAAGTGCACCAGTCCCTCCTGCAGCAAAGCACCCCCACAACATGATGCTGCCACCCCCGTGCTTCACGATTGGGTTGGTGTTCTTCGGCTTGCAAGCCTCCCTCTTTTTCCTCCAAACACAACGATGGTCATTATGGCCAAACAGTTCTATTTTTGTTTCATCAGACCAGAGGACATTTCTCCAAAAAGTTTGATCTTTGTCCCCATGTGCAGTTGCAAACCGTAGTCTGGTTTTCTTTTTTAATTTTACCCCTTTTTCTCCCCAATTTCGTGGTATCCAATTGTTGTAGTATCTTGTCTCATTGCTACAACTCCCGTACGGGCTCGGGAGAGACGAAGGTTGAATGTCATGCGTCCTCCGATACACAACCCAACCAGCCGTACTGCTTCTTAACACAGCGCGCATCCAACCCGGAAGCCAGCCGCACCAATGTGTCGGAGGCTACACCGTGCACCTGGCAACCTTCGCTAGCGCGCACTGCGCCCGGCCCGCCACAGGAGTCGCTGGTGCGCGATGAGACAAGGAGATCCCTACCGACCAAGCCCTCCCTAACCCGGACGACGCTAGGCCAATTGTGCGTCGCCCCACGGACCTCCCGGTCGCGGCCGGTTACGACAGAGCCTGGGCACGAACCCAGGGACTCTGATGGCACAGCTGGCGCTGCAGTACAGCGCCCTTAACCACTGCGCCACCCGGGAGGCCCGTAGTCTGGTTTTCTATGGCGGTTTTGGAGCAGTGGCTTCTTCCTTGCTGAGCGTCCTTTCAGGTTATGTCGATATAGAACTTGTTTTACTGTGGATATAGATACTTTTGTACCTGTTTCCTCCAGCATCTACACAAGGGCCTTTGCGCTGTTGTTCTGGGATTGATTTGCACTTTAAGCACCAAAGTATGTTCATCTCTAGGAGACAGAACGCTCCTTCCTGAGCGGTATTACGGCTGTGTGGTCCCATGGTGTTTATACTTGCATACTATTGTTTGTTCAGCTGAACGTGGTACCTTCAGGCGTTTGGAAATTGCTCCCAAGGATGAACCAGACTTGTGGAGGTCTACAATTTTTTTCTGAGGTCTTGGCTGATTTCTTTTGATTTTCCCATGATGTCAAGCAAAGATGCACTGAGTTTGAAGGTAGGCCTTGAAATAGATCCACAGATACACCTCCAATTGACTCAAATTATGTCAATTAGCCTATCGGAAGCTTCTAAAGCCATTACATCATTTTCTGGAATTTTCCAAGCTGTTTAAAGGCACAGTCAACTTAGTGTATGTAAACTTCTGACCCACTGGAATTGTGATACAGTGAATTATAAGTGAAACAATCTGTCGGTAAACAAATGTTGGAAAAATTACTTGTGTCATGCACAAAGTTGATGTCCTAACCGAATTGCCAAAACTATGGTTTGTTAACAATACATTTGTGGACTGGTTGAAACACTTAGGTTGGAGTCATTAAAACTAGTTTATGTAAACTTCCGACTTCAACTGTACAGCAGGAAGTTCGATTTCATAATGTGAAACCCTAAACTGACTTTGCAATGTTGCAGTGTTGTCTTTGAAGAAAAGGGTCCAGGAGTGACAGAGTGGTTCTGAAACAGGTTGTGAACAAGGAGAAGGTGATGTAAAACCCTCTCTATCCTCCATTTGTGCCTCTATTGCCAGGAGTGTAACATCATAATGCAGATGAAGGAAGAAACAAAAGATGGAGTGGAATGGCGTGAAGAAAGCATAGAGCAGGAGGGAGGGAGAGAGAGAGCGGACAGGACGTGGTGGGAGCAAGGGGAAGCCCACAGTGCTCTTGGAGTTAAATATCAAACATTTCTTAAGATTTAAATCCTTATTGCTCTAAAATAGGAGCTCTGTTTTCACATTGTATATTTTACAGTGATTAAGCTATTTCACGTGTATGCAGCTTGTTTCCAAGTTAAGCAGGGTCCATAGAGGTAGTCATTTAGATGGCACATTTAGAAGTCCGTTACCCCTCATATACCTGGAGGAGTCACTGTTCATGCAGAAATCTTTGGACTGTGGCTTCTCATTTTATTTCAATATACCTCTTTGTTTAAGTTGATAGCATGACGTTGAAACAATGATGTTGATTCAAACATACTATTTTACTATCAACATTGATACAAGGTCAAATAAAATATGTCTAATCAAATCTGAAATTCTACCTAATTTCAACCACAATACACTACAGTTGAAAAGTTTGGGGTCACTTCGAAATGTCCTTCTTTTTGAAAGAAAATCAAATTTTTTGTCCATTAAAATAACCTCAAATTGATCAGAAATACAGTGTTGACATTATTAATGTTGTAAATGGCTATTGTAGCTGGAAATGACAGATGCTTATGGAATATCTACATAGGCGTACAGAGGCCCATTATCAGCAACCATCACTCCTGTGTTCCAATGGCACATTGTGTTAGCTAATCCAAGTTTATAATTTTAAAAGGCTAATTGATCATTAGAAAACCCTTTTGCAATTATGTTAGCACAGATTAAAACTGTTGTTCTGATTAAAGAAGCAATAAAACTGGCCTTCTTTAGACCAGTTGAGTATGTAGAGCATCAGCATTTGTGGGTTCGATAACAGGCTCAAAATGATGTGTACTACTCCCTTCACAGAACAGCGCAAACTGTCTCTAACCAGAATAGAAAGAGGAGTGGGAGGCCCCAGTGCACAACTGAGCAAGAGGACAAGTCCATAAGAGTGTCTAGTTTGAGAACTAGAAACAAAGGAGGGGAGAAATAAATACACTTTTTAAAATAGACCTGGAACCATTCTATCAGTGAATCAATAAATAATACAATAATGCCTCACAAGTCCTCAACTGGCAGCTTCATTAAATAGTTCCCGCAAAACACCAGTCTCAACGTCAACAGAAGAGGCGACTCCGGGATGCTGGCCTTCTAGGCAGAGTTCCTCTGTCCAGTGTCTGTGTTCTTTTGGCCATCTTAATCTTTTCTTTCATTGGCCAGTCTGAGATATGGCTTTTTCTTTGCAACTCTGCCTAGAAGTCCAGCATCCCGAGTCGCCTCTTCCCTGTTGACTTTGAGACTGGTGTTTTGCGGGTACTATTTAATGAAGCTGCCAGTTGAGGACTTGTGAGGTGTCTGGAAACTGAGTGAAGGAGGCAAAGTCTTAATGGGGAAATATCTATGAGAGGAAGGAGGGTCTTGTTCATTAGGGCACACCGTAACAAGCATTTCTTATTGGACAAGTTTAGATGGAACCTCGCTCAGTCAAATTCAGACAATTTTCTTCAATTTCATGCCTAATGAACACAACCCATGTTTTCTCCGCTATGGTCTCCTGGAATCTGCAAGCTTGTAAGGGGGCCAGAGCTTAATTCTGACCTGGGGTCAGATTCTTGCAATATGGCCATTATGACCACCCAGGATCAAGAATTTGAGGAAGAATTGGAGACCTGTTTTCTGGTCAGCTTCCAGTTGTTTCAGTGAAAATCTATGTCTCTGTTACTTCAAATCTCCAAACAGGATTCTATTTCTACCTAAAAACACAGATCAGACACTGTTCCATTATCCATCAAACGTAATTACATCAACAGAAACCACACCTGACCCGGACCAACTCACTGGCTCTCACTGGCTCTCTTCCGCTCCAGCCACATCCATTAGGCCACTTCAGGCCACCACAATGGCTTTGCTGTGTGAGGTCACCACAATTGCTTTGCTGTGTGAGGTCACCATTATGGCTTTGCTGTGTGAGGTCACCACTATGGCTTTGCTGTGTGAGGTCACCACTATGGCTTTGCTGTGTGAGGTCACCACAATGGCTTTGCTGTGTGAGGTCACCACTATGGCTTTGCTGTGTGAGGTCACCACTATGGCTTTGCTGTGTGAGGTCACCACTATGGCTTTGCTGTGTGAGGTCACCACTATGGCTTTGCTGTGTGAGGTCACCACTATGGCTTCGCTGTTTGAGGTTAATGACAAATCTGTTCTCTGCTGTTCTGGGCTCTGGTATTGGGCTCTGGTATTGACATGGACATTTCCATCTGGAGCACCTCTTAGCTCCTTCACCAGGCTCCGCCACCTCTTTAAACAGTTCTCTCTCTGTCTCTTTCTACCTTCCTCCATCCATCCATCAGCAGAGGGAGAAATACTGTAGCTTCTTTATGTCAATCTGCGTATCTTTGTCAAAGCACAATCAAGCACCACACTTAGGCTCTTTTCACATTGACAATACTTAAGGAGATTCTAGCAAGGTATTGATTCTGGAGAGACATTACTGTAATGTAAACGTGCAAATTTCATACGTCTCGACCACTACCTCCAGAGGTCGCGGGGCGAGCCTTCCTCAAGGGTCACAGCCCCCGAGCAGGGCTGTTTAAATAGAATTGTCTCATTGAGCCCAACACTCCTACGGTAAAAAATGTAGTAGCAGAGCAATGTTGTTGAAACAGCTAAAATATATAGACATTTCCTTATGGGGCGGCAGGTAGCCTAATGGTTAGACTCTAACCGTTAGAGTGTTGGGCCAGTACCCAAAAGTTTTCTGGTTCGAATCCCTGAGCTGACAAGGTAAAAATCTGTCGTTCCCTGGTAGGCTGTCATTGTAAATAAAAATGTGTTCTTAACTAACTTGCCTAGTTAAATAAAGGTCATATTTAAAATAAAATAGATTTAAGACTTGTTTTATTGAGTTTTAACTGAAATCACAGTAACAGACTTACATTCTGAAATTATCACCATAGCTTTAGAGGGGCAATCTGTAGTTGTTACATTACTTTTTTGACTAATAAATAAATTATATGTACCCATTTGATTCTTGAAGAATATAACTTATTGTCGTACCCGATCAGAACTCAAAATATAAGCTTGTCTTACTATAGTGTTTATAAACAATGTACTTGTAAACAAACACTGTACAGCCTCAAACATGTTTAAAACAATAATTTGGATATCATGGATGGTCAGCCCTTGCATCCATAGCTCTGTATATGAATTTGAGAGTGGTTACTTTTCTCCAGGCCTATCCCTCAGCTTTTTGCTGAAACAGTGGGAGAGGGGGTACGCTTTGTTATTGTTTCAATTAAGGATTTCACCTTAAAAAAAAAGGTAAGTGGCGCTTTGGTCGGCTGCACTGAGAGTTAGTGCTATCCGGTATCCTTGGGAAGTCCCTACCTTAAACCCCTACCCTTACTCTAACCCTAACCTTAACCATAACCCTTGCCTAACCCTAAACTTAACTGTTTAAAATGTCAACTTCAAAGCGGTGACGTCAGAGTTGGACGTCCCAAGGATCTCAGATAGCGAAGACCTGCATTGAGCAGCTGTTGTCAACTCGCAGTTAATTACCCACATTTTCAGTTGCAATTTGCTTTTACCACATGTAATGATTTGCATGATATTGATAAAAATGAAGCCTGGGTTGTTGTAAGGTAGGCCTACTGTACCTTTCATTTCATATGAGAGGGATAGCTACTAGCTAATCATTCATTTTTGATAGTGGTTTATTTGTCAAAGTGATCTCTTGATTTAGTTAAGTTTGTTTGGTTGTATTTCATAATTGTTACCTTAGCCGAGTGGTATTGCCAATTCACTTGCAAATTAAATTAGCTGGATTGGATGCAACTCTGGGTTTTTTACCAAATAAATGTACGCAAGTTGTTTAGTTACAGTATGTTTAAATTTAATTTGTCTCAATTATGGAGGTACTATAGATATTATATGTAGGCTTGTAGCATTCCTGTGAATGTTTTTTATATTGTAATACAGGGTTTTGTTTTGGAATTGTTTTCTGAAGGCCATTCTTAAATTGCTTGCCATAGTAAAAATCAATATTTATGGCATTGTATTAGTCAAAATACACAAATAATCTTGTCCCTAAAAAGAACTGTCGCACAGACACCTCTTCCACACCACAGATAACTGTCACGTTCTGACCTTTATTTCCTTTGTTTTGTATTTATTTAGTATGGTCAGGGCGTGAGTTGGGATGGCAGTCTATGTTTGTTTTTCTATGTTTTGGGGCATTTCTATGTTTCGGCCTAGTATGGTTCTCAATCAGAGGCAGGTGTCATTAGTTGTCTCTGATTGAGAATCATACTTAGGTAGCCTGGGTTGCACTGTTTGTTTGTGGGTGATTGTCTATGTTGATGGCTTGTTTCAGCGCAGCTCGCATTAGCTTCACGGTTGTTATTTTGTTTACTGGTTTGTATAGTTTTCAGTGTTCAGTACTTTCTTGATTAAAGATTTACCATGGACACTTACCACGCCGCATATTGGTCCTCTGATCCTTTTCGCCTCTCCTCTTCAGATGAAGAGGAGGATGACCGTGACAGAATCACCCACCAACCAAGGACCAAGCGGCGTGGTAAAAGACAGTGACTGCAGCAGCAGCAACAACAGCGGCCAGCATCACAGGACTCCTGGACATGGGGGAATGGAGCCTAAGGGAGAGGTGCGTGTAGTAAGCACTAGATCTCCCGTGCTTACCCACAGCCCGGTTCAACCTGTGCCTGCACTCTGGAGGGTCCGGGCTAGAGTGGTTGTCCAGCCTGGGGAAGTGGTGCCAAGGTTGCGCACCAGAGCTCCAGTGCTCCCCCACAGCCCGGTCCTTCAGGTGCCTCCTCCTAACCCCAAGCCTCCTGAAGGTCTCCCCAGCCTGGTGGTTCCTGTGGCAGCCCCACGCACCAGGCTGTCTCTCTGTCTCCTCCCTGCAGGTGGTCTTGTCTGTCCGGCGCTGCTGCCGGAGTCTCCCGCCTGTCCGGCGCTGCTGCCGGAGTCTCCCGCCTGTCCGGCGCTGCTGCCGGAGTCTCCCGCCTGTCCGGCGCTGCTGCCGGAGTCTCCCGCCTGTCCGGCGCTGCTGCCGGAGTCTCCCGCCTGTCCGGCGCTGCTGCCGGAGTCTCCCGCCTGTCCGGCGCTGCTGCCGGAGTCTCCCGCCTGTCCGGCGCCAGAGCCGCCGCCCCTCTGTCCCGAGCCGCCGCCCCTCTGTCCCGAGCTGCTGCCCCGCTGTCCATTGAGAGGAGTGGCCATGGTTAGGACAATGAGGCGGACTAAGACAATGGCGAAGTGGGGTCCGCGACCCGCGCCAGAGCCGCCACCGCGGACAGACGCCCACCCAGACCCTCCCCTATAGGTCAAGGTTTTGCGGCCGGAGTCCGCACCTTTGGGGGGGGGGGGGGGGGTACTGTCACGTTCTGACCTTTATTTCCTTTGTTTTGTATTTATTTAGTATGGTCAGGGCGTGAGTTGGGTGGCAGTCTGTTTGTTTTTCTATGTTTTGGGGCATTTCTATGTTTCGGCCTAGTATGGTTCTCAATCAGAGGCAGGTGTCATTAGTTGTCTCTGATTGAGAATCATACTTAGGTAGCCTGGGTTGCACTGTTTGTTTGTGGGTGATTGTCTATGTTGATGGCTTGTTTCAGCGCAGCTCGCATTAGCTTCACGGTTGTTATTTTGTTTACTGGTTTGTATAGTTTTCAGTGTTCAGTACTTTCTTGATTAAAGATTTACCATGGACACTTACCACGCCGCATATTGGTCCTCTGATCCTTTTCGCCTCTCCTCTTCAGATGACGAGGAGGACGACCATGACACTAACGTAATTGTTACAGAGTCCTGGCTGTTCCCAAACAGCCTTCAACCTGTGGTTTGACTTGACTTGGCTGTTAATGGCTGCGTTTATACAACACTACAGTAACACCAGCCCAAGGACAATGGTAGGGAGGGTTTTCCAGGCCAAGACCATACGTTAGGTGCCAAAAAATGTGACTTTCTTTTCAGTCCTTTGTAAACCCTGCAAATGAATGGCTCAAATCAAAGTTTATTTGTCACGTGCACTGAATACAACAGTTGTAGACCTTACAGTGAAATGCTTACTTACAGTGTCACGAATTCTACCGAAGCCGTTGCCTCTCCTTGTTCGGGCGGTGCTCGGCATTCGACGTCACCGGTCTTCTAGCCATCATTGATCCAATTTTCATTTTCCATTGATTTTGTCTTGTCTTCCCACACACCTGTTTTCAATCCCATTCATTACCTGTTGTGTATTTAACCCTCTGTTTCCCCTCATGTCTTTGTCAGAGTTTTTTTTTTTTGTCAGTGTAGTGTTTTTTTGTATAGGTGCGCTACAGGTCTTCGTACCCATATTTGTTTATATTCATTTTTCTATTTAGTGTTATGGAGCATGTTACTTGGACATTTATTAAAAGACTCCATTTTACACTCCGTTTGACTCTCCTGCGCCTGACTTCCCTGCCACCTATACACATATACAGTGCCTTGCGAAAGTATTCGGCCCCCTTGAACTTTGCGACCTTTTGCCACATTTCAGGCTTCAAACATAAAGATATAAAACTGTATTTTTTTGTGAAGAATCAACAACAAGTGGGACACAATCATGAAGTGGAACGACATTTATTGGATATTTCAAACTTTTTTTAACAAATCAAAAACTGAAAAATTGGGCGTGCAAAATTAGCGAGGCTATATCCAGGTGGTACCAGTACAGAGTCTATCTGCGGTTAAAGTGACTATGCATAGATGGTAAACAGAGTAGCAGCAGCGTAAAAGCGGGATTGGTTGGTTGGGGGTGGCGGGACACAATGCAAATAGTCCGGGTAGCCATTTCATTAACTGTTCAGGAGTCTCATGGCTTGGGGGCAAAAGCTGTTGAGAAGCCTTTTGGTCCTTGTTATGAGAATTTCGTTATCAATGTTCAAAAACTTAAATTAATCTACTCAGTCTGCAACCCAAAGTTTGTAAGATTCTAGTTGAATGAAACAGCATGTCCCAGCTTACAATAGTCCAAATGTTTATTCACGAGAGTACTCTGAAGTCCACTATACAAACCCAGTCTTTATAACACACACAAACAAGTTCAAATAAAATAAAATAAAATGTATTTATATAGCCCTTCGTACATCAGCTGATATCTCAAAGTGCTGTACAGAAACCCAGCCTAAAACCCCAAACAGCAAACAATGCAGGTGTAGAAGCACGGTGGCTAGGAAAAACTCCCTAGAAAGGCCAAAACCTAGGGAGGAACCAGGCTATGTGGGGTGGCCAGTCCTCTTCTGGCTGTGCCGGGTGGAGATTATAACAGAACACGGCCAATATGTTCAAATGTTCATAAATGACCAGCATGGTCCAATAATAAGGCAGAACAATTGAAACTGGAGCAGCAGCACGGCCAGGTGGACTGGGGACAGCAAGGAGTCATCATGTCAGGTAGTCCTGAGGCATGGTCCTAGGGCTCAGGTCCTCCGAGAGAGAGAAAGAAAGAGAGAATTAGAGAGAGCACACTTAAATTCACACAGGACACCGAATAGGACAGGAGAAGTACTCCAGATATAACAAACTTGACCTTAGCCCCCCGACACATAAACTACTGCAGCATAAATACTGGAGGCTGAGACAGGAGGGGTCAGGAGACACTGTGGCCCCATCCGAGGACACCCCCGGACAGGGCCAAACAGGAAGGATATAACCCCACCCACTTTGCCAAAGCGCAGCCCCCACACCACTAGAGGGATATCTTCAACCACCAACTTACCATCCGGAGACAAGGCTGAGTATAGCCCACAAAGATCTCCGCCACGGCACAACCCAAGTTCAAATCTTAAGCTACGCCTTGCTCAGACAGTCTGTGTTTTTCCACTACACAGATACATTGTTTAATAATTTTCTGCAAGCCTAACAGTTTCTCCCCAACACGGGTAGAGACAGAATGTCCTGTAAGGACCACAGTATTACAACTTGTCTGTCGATAGCTCCTCTTATCATTTGTTTCCCACTTGCACCCTGCTTCTGTAACAGTTGTTAAAGTACTTAAAGTACTATGTGAATTCCACCAGGTTCATATATTAATATGTCGTGTTGATTTGTTCTTATGCATGCCTGCATCCTGGGAGTAGGGGAGTGTGTACTTACTTTGTGCCCTGTGTGCTCGTGCTCAAATCATTTTGATGCACTATGAGAGGTAGGCAGCCTTTTTCTGTTGTCTTCAGAAAAGTTTGATTCTTTTAACTAATAAACCACTTGTTGAATTCAGAATGTTGATATCATCCTAAAAAGTACAATTACAAGTGCATCTTAAGAATACCCTCCACTTATGAGTAACCTCTAAATATACAACATTATTCATGAACAAAACACTGTGTGTATGACTTTGTAGCTAGCTAAGGTATTAGCATGTGTATGTGTGAACGATGGCTAGCTCCAAAAATGATCCCAGTCCCTCCTATTGTGCATCTGTTGTAGAAAGAGGTGACGATTCGCAGAACATATGTACTCTACAAATGTTTTATTTCCTTTTGGATGCAGTCCACATCTATAGTCTCAATCAACCACACACAACGCAGAGTTACAGCGGTGCAGCACAGCACCGGTTACACTTCCATATTAAAAAGGAACTAAAGGTCCTTGTTCTAATTCTGACTAAAACTACACACATCATCAGATTATAGTTTTATGATTCTAATCAATTTCATACAATTATATGGTTTCAGAGTGGAATTATTTAATCATTATCTTTAAACATATCAATTATTTTATCAGTCCTAGACTTGGCGATCCGGTAGCGCTTGCCATGCGGTAGCAGAGAAAACAGTCTATGACTGGGGTGGCTTGGGTTGTTGACAATTTTTGGGGCCTTCCTCTGACACCGCCTGGTGTAGAGGTCCTGGATGGCAGGCAGCTTAGCCCCAGTGATGTACTGGGCCGTACGCACTACCCTCTGTAGTGCCTGTACCAGGCAGTGATGCAACCAACATGCTCTCGATGGTGCAGTTGTAGAACCTTTTGATGATCTGAGGACCCATGCCAAATCTTTTCAGTCTCCTGAGGGGAAATAAGTTTTGTCGTGCCCTCTTCACGACTGTCTTAGTGTGTTTGGACCGTTCTAGTTTGTTGATGTGGACACCAAGGAACTTGAAGCTCTCAACCTGCTCCACTACAGCCCCCTCGATGAGAATGGGGGAGTGCTCGGTCCAGAAAAATTTGATTAATTTAACCCTCATACCACCAACATGTTTTACATTCATGGATTTCCAACTGGGGCCATTTTGAAAATAATGAAAAAAGCAACAATCATAGAAAAATATCAACGTAATAATTTTCAAAACATCATTAGACATGTTAATAATGTTAGCGGAAATACAAATAGCAAAAACAGACTGTTATATTAGCAAACTGACAGTTAAATAGCATTTTCTGTAAAACAAAAATATATATATTGTTCTCTTAAATAATGTACAGTGTAACGCTCAATGAGTGAATGGGTGTGGAGTCAGGCGCAGAGAGCAAAGGATGCGGGAAAAAACACGCTTTAATGTCCAAAATCAAAGGAAGAAAATAGTTATACCCAAACAGGCGTAACTATAAAAACAATATAGTACCCTTAGGTAAATACCAGGACAGCGAGAAAACCCAACAAACACTAACACCTCTCACAAATACAGAAGAACAAGCGGGCTAAACAAACTTAAATAACCCCACCCTAACAACCAAACAATGAACAGGTGAAACCAATTAGACAAAACCAAACGAACACGGAACAAAGGATCGGTGGCAGCTAGTAGACCGGCGACGACGACCACCGAGCGCCACCCGAACAAGAAGGGGAGCCACCTTCGGTAATATTCGTGACAGTACCCCCCCTGACGCGCAGCTCCCGCAGCGCTCCGACACCGGCCTCGGGGACGACCCGGGGGCCGAGGCGCAGGGCGATCCGGATGGAGGCGATGGAACTCTCTCAACATAGATGGATCCAGAATATCCCCCACCGGGACCCAGCACCTCTCCTCTGGACCATACCCCTCCCAGTCAACGAGGTACTGCAGGCCCCTCACCCGGCGTCTTGAGTCCAGAATAGCTCATATCGTGTACGCCGGGGTCGATGTCCAGAGGGGGCGGAGGGACCTCCGGAACCTCACCTTCCTGCATGGGACCAGCTACCACCGGCCTGAGGAGAGACACATGAAACGAGGGGTTAATGCGATAATACGAAGGAAGTAATAATCGATAACAAACCTTGTTTATTCTCCTCAGGACTTTAAATGGCCCTACACACTGCGGACCCAGCTTCCGGCAGGGCAAGCGGAGGGGCAGGTTTCGGGTCGAGAGCCAGACCCTGTCCCCCGGTGCAAACACGGGGGCCTCACTGCGGTGACGGTCAGCGCTCTTCTTCTGCCGTCCACTCGCCTGACGTAATGACTCCTGGACGGCCCTCCAGGTCTCCTTAGAGCGCTGCATCCACTCCTCCACCGCAGGAGCCTCAGTCTGGCTCTGATGCATGGTGCCAGGACCGGCTGGTTCCCCAACACGCTCAGTCCGCCTCTGCTGACCACTGCAAACGCACCGGCCCCCCCTTCAGCAGTGAGGTAATAGGAGCTGAGACACACCATAGCACCAGAGACACATGCGTGTAGCGGAGTAGATCAAAATATCGTCAATATACACCACCACACCCTGTCCGTGCAGGTCTCTGAGAATCTCGTCAACGAAGGATTGAAAGATAGCTGGAGCATTCTTTAACCCGTACGGCATGACGAGGTACTCATAATGGCCAGATGTGGTACTAAACGCGGTTTTCCACTCCTCTCCCTCCCGAATACGAACTAGATTATACGCGCTCCTGAGATCCAGTTTCGTGAAGAGCTGCGCTCCGTGAAATGATTCCACTGCCGTAGCGATGAGAGCTAGTGGGTAACTAAAACCCACCGTGATGAAATTGAGACCTCGATAATCAATAAACGGACGCAAACCACCAGGGAGAGAAAAATAGTGACAGAAGGAGAGATCGAAAGAGAGGGAAAGAGAAAGAGACAAAAACTGAAAAAAATATGAAAAAGAGGTAAAAAACAAGAGGGGAAAAAAGGGAAAGAGTGTGAGATTGTGTGTGTGCATGCTTAGTCTCACACAGAAAGATGCATCTAAGTTCATCCTAGCATCTGTATGGACAAGTATCCTATGTAGATTGGATATTTACCCGTGGAGGCTGGTGGGAGGAGCTATATGAAGATGGGCTTATTGTAATGGCTGGAATGTAATTAATGGAACGGAGTCAAACATAGTTTCCATATGTTTGATGTGTTTGATACCGTTCCATTTATTCCATTCCAGCAATTAGCCGTCCTCTTATAGCTCCTCCCACCAGCCTCCTCTGATTCCACTATCTTACATATTGACGTGGATGGAGCTGAGCCTGGAGTGGATAGCTGTGCCTTTGTTCATGTTATACCCTCCTTCTCATTCCAGATAATGGGGAATTCATATGCAGGGCAGCCGAAGTCTGCTCGCTTCGAAGAGGCCCTCCACAACTCTATCAAGGCCTCCCTATGCTCCAGCAGTGGAGACCCACAGCCCGTCTTCACTCAGCTATACCTGGAGCCTGTCCATTATCCTGGCAACATGGAGGGCATGTCTCCCTGTCTCCCTGTGTCCCGTGTCTGTCTGTCTGTCCTCATCTAGATCGTTATATATAGAAACAGAACAAAACACTAGCTATAGCTAGCTGCCTCTTTCATTTAGTGGATCATAGTTAACAGAAACACATTGAAACTGATACTGCCATCTCTGATCATGTTTAATTATGCTGATGTTGACCAGCTGAATGGCACTTGAGAATGAGTCACTCAATTATACCCATACAGCAAGTCCATGTCATCTCAGTAATTTATACTTAACAAAAATATAAACGCAATATGTAGTGTTGGTCCAATGTTTCATGAGCTGAAATTAACCTTTCTGATCTCCCCATCCCGGATCCGGGATCGTGAATACAGACTCAAGCTCATTACCATAACGCAACGTTAACTATTCATGAAAATCGCAAATGAAATGAAATAAATATGCTAGCTCTCAAGCTTAGCCTTTTGTTAACAACACTGTCATCTCAGATTTTCAAAATATGCTTCTCAACCATTGCAAAACAAGCATTTGTGTAACAGTATTGATGTCTAACGTAGCATTTAGCGTAGCATTTAGCATTAGCATTCAGCTGGCAACATTTACACAAAAAAACAGAAAAGCATTCAAATAAAATAATTTACCTTTGAAGAACTTCAGATGTTTTCAATGAGGAGACTCAGATAGCAAATGTTCAGTTTTTCCTGAAAGATTATTTGTTTAGGACAAATCGCTCCGTTTTCTGCGTCACGTTTAGCTATGAAAAAACCCCTGTATCCAGGATTGTGTAAATCTATCAGCAAGCTCATTAGCATAACACAACGTTAACTATTCATGAAAATCGCAAATGAAATGAAATAAATATGCCATCTCTCAAGCTTAGCCTTTTGTAAACAACACTGTCATCTCAGATTTTCAAAATATGCTTCTCAACCATAGGAAAACAATCATTTGTGTAAAAGTAGCTAGCTAGCGTAGCATTTAGCGTTAGCATTAGCGTTAGCATCCAGCACGCAACATTTCAACAAAAACATAAAAGCCTTCAAATAAAATCATTTACCTTTGAAGAACTTCAGATGTTTTCAATGAGGAGACTCTCAGTTAGATAGCAGATGCTCAGTTTTTCCAAAAAGATTCTTTGTGTATTAGAAATAGCTCCGTTTTGTACATCACATTTGGCTACCAAAAAAACCCGAAAATTCAGTCCTCAAAACGCGAACTTTTTTCCAAATTAACTCCATAATATCGACTGAAAACATGGCAAACGTTGTTTAGAATCAATCCTCAAGGTGTTTTTCACATATCTCTTCGATGATATATCGTTCGTGGAAGTGTGCTTTCTCTCCTGAATCCCAGGAGAAAATGCCCGCACCTGAAGATTACGCACAAATTTAGACAAAGGACACCGGGCGGACCCCTGGAAAATGTAGTCTCTTATGGCCAATCTTCCAATGATATGCCTACAAATACGTCACAATGCTGCCGACATCTTGGGGAAACGGCAGAAGGTCTAAGCTTATTCCTGTCGCATTCACAGCCATATAAGGAGACATTAGAAAACAGAGCTTCAGAAATTCTGCTCATTTCCTGTTTAACGTATCATCTTGGTTTCGCCTGTAGAATGAGTTCTGGGGCACTTACAGACAAAATCTTTGCAGATTCTGAAACTTCAGAGTGTTTTCTTTCCAAAACTGTCAATATGCATAGTCGAGCATCTTTTCGTGACAAAATATCGCGCTTAAAACGGGAACGTTTTTTATCCAAAAATGAAATAGCGCCCCTAGAGATGCAAAGAGCCCAGAAATGTTCCATATGCACAAAAATCTTATTTCTCTCAAATGTTTTGGACAAATTCGTTTACATCGCTGTTAAAGAGCATTTATTCCTTGCCAAGATAATCCATCCACCTGATCATTTCACAAGTGCACCTTGTGCTGGGAACAATAAAATGTCACTCTAAAATGTGCAGTTTTGACTGCAGGGATATCCACCAGAGCTGTTGCCTGAGAAATTCATGTTTATTTCTCTACCACCTCTAATGTTGTTTTAGAAAATTTGGCAGTATGTCCAACCAACCTCACAACTGCAGACCACGTGTAACCATGCCAGCCCAGGACCTCCACATCCTGCTTCTTCACCTGCAGCATCGTCTGAGACCAGCCACCCGGACAGCTGATGAAACTGTGGGTTTGCACAACCGAAGAATTTCCACACAATTTGTCAGAAACCGGCATAGGGAAGCTCATTTGCGTGCTTGTTATCCTCACCAGGGTCTTGACCTGGCTGCAGTTCGGCATCGTAACCAACTTCAGTGGGCAAATACTCACCTTCAATGGGCACTGGCACGCTGGAGAAGTGTGCGCTTTACGGATGAATCCTGTTTTCAACTGTACCGAGCAGATGACAGACAGCGTGTATGTCAGCGTTGTGTACATGGTGACGGAGGAGTTATGGTATGGGCAGGCATAAGCTATGGACAATGAACACAATTGCAAGAGATCCTGAGGCATATTGTCATGCCATTCATCCGCCATCACCACGTTTCAGCATGATAATGCATGGCCTCATGTCGCAAGGATCTGTACACAATTCCTGGAACCTGAAAATGTCCCAGGTCTTCCATTGCCTGCATACTCACCAAACATGTCACCCATTGAGCATGTTTGGAATGCTCTGCATCGAGGTGTATGACAGCGTGTTCCAGTTCCTGCCAATATCCAGCAACTTCGCACAGCCATTGAAGAGGAGGGGGACAACATTCCACAGGCCAAAACCAACAGCTTGATCAACTCTATGTGAAGATGTGTCACGCTGCATGAGGCAAATGGTGGTTACACCAGAGACTGACTGGTTTTCTGACCACACCTCTACTTTGTTTTTAAGGTATCTGAAACCAAAAGATGCATATCTGTATTCCCAGTCATGTGAAATCCATAGATTAGTGCTAATGAATTTATTTAAACTGATTGATTTCCTTATATGAACTGTAACTCGGTAAAATCTTTGAAATTGTTGCATGTTGCGTTAATGTTTTTGTTCAGTGTAGTTCTCTTGAAGAAAGGTAGACTTGAATGTGGCCATATAATGTGTTATGGGTTCGTCCTTCTCTTGAAAAATACCTTGCAGAGTGTCCAATCTCCAGCTCCTTGCTTTTGTATGGCATCTTCACTCCAAGATAATATCATGTGTTGTGTGATGTGGTGTATAATGGCGACATTGTCATAGGTGGAAATTATGTCTTACAGAGTCCTGGTTTCTTACAGGGTCATTATGTCTTAAGGGGTCATTGTGTGTTATGGGGACATTATGTCTTAAGGGGTCATTGTGTGTTATGGGGACATTATGTCTTACGGGGTCATTGTGTTATGGAGACATTATTTCTTAAGGTGTCATTGTGTTATGGGGACATTATGCCTTAAGGAGTCATTGTGTTATAGGGACATTATGTCTTACGGGGTCATTGTGTTATGGGGACGTTATGTCTTAAGGGGTCATTGTGTTATGGGTACAGATATAAAGCCCAAGGTGGACCTGTACCTGCCGTGCGGGAAGCCTCCGGGTCAGGATCAGCTGAACGGCCAGGCCTCTAATGGTCTGGAGGAGATGAAGGTGGACGGCAACTATGACACCAGCAGCCCCCCACCGCCCAACTTACAAGGCCCCTCGCCCGACAGCTGCTGCACCATGGACGGTAAGCGTCAAACCATCTCAAACTACTTTCGCCCTGGGACTTTCTCAGAAGTTGCGAAGCCCTCGGATTCAAATCCCTGCTAAAAAGCATATCTGAAGAACACATCTTGTTCATTCTCTCCCTAGGAACACCACGTTTGCAGCAATATTCACCTTAGTATGTTCCACTGTAATGTAGACATGTAGATTACATGCAGGGAGCCCTTGTCATGCAGGGCTTCTTGTAAAAGAGTCTTTGGTCTCAACGGGACTCCACCCTGGCCTGCCTAAATAATGGGGGGGTATTATGGTTGTGGATGTTTACTCCTGAGTTGACTGGTGTTCTCTCTCTTCTCCTCAGGTTTCTGTCAGGCCGGTAGGGACCTCCGTCTGGTCTCCATGTTGACAGAGCCAATCCAAGTCCCAGCTGGCTTTGAGTTAGTCGGTGCCAAGTCCCCCAGCATCCCAGAGCACATCCTGGTGTGTGCTGTGGATCGACGCTTTCTGCCTGATGAGAACGGGAAAAATGCACTTTTAGGTCAGTCTGCCATGCCTCTTTGACTTGATACAATACGAAGGTCGTCCACAGCCTAGGTCAGAGTTACAGGAAATGCAATGTACTTTAGGCCTCTGAAATGAATGTACTATTTTACCCACTCAGCTCGGATGAGTCATCTGAAGTTATATTTTTTTCCCACCATCCATAATGTAGCTTGCTACAACTTTTGATTTTTGTTGCATTCAGCAGTTGATTAACCTGTGCTTTGCTGTCATTTAATGCAATAATAAGTAAGTTAATTGAATGGCTTATTTTGGGCTGTTTTGAAAATGTTTTGGTTAGCAATATTGACATAAGACAATAATGTATCCATATAACCTGAAATAATGCATACTTATTCTGTAAATACCTACAGTTCCCAACTCATGTTCTCTCTCTCTCTGTTTGGTGTGTGCAGGGTTTTCAGGGGACTGTGTTGGCTGTGGAGAGAAGGGGTTCCGCTACTTTACTGAGTTCTCCAACCACATCAACCTGAAGCTGGCCACGCAGCCCAAGAAGCAGAAGCACTTAAAATACTACCTGGTGAAGAACTGTCAGGATGCTCTGTGCAAAGGACCCCTCATCTGCTGGAAAGGTGAGATTTGTATTTGTATTTATTAGGGATCCCCATTAGCTGTTGCCAAGGCAGCAGGTTCTCTCCCTGGGGTCTAAACAGGCACTGGTATTACACATAAAACAAAAGATTAAACAGTACATTGTGTATCATTATTACACCACTACATAGCTACAATACAAAATGTATAATACCACCATACAACTTGAGATGTCTCTCCGACTCTATCTGCATATTTCACTTCCACTTTCTGGAACACTTTACATTGAATTGCTGTTATACCTGTGTAGTAACACTGTGGTTATACAACATTACATCATGATTCATGCTACATGTCATTTAGTAAATGCATTATAAATGCATAGTAGCCTAATGTTTGTAGTTGAGCGGTTTTTAAATTGAATTTGTAATAACTAAAATGTGGTATTGGTTTGGGGCTGTAATCTTTTTATGACCCATCAATATATGCACTACTGTTCAAAAGTTTGGGTTCACTTAGACATTTCCAAATTTTTTTGTCAATTAAAATAACATCAAATTGATCAGAAATACAGTGTAGACATTGTTAATGTTGTAAATGACTATTGTAGCTGGAAACGGCTGATTTTTAATGGAATATCTACATAGGCGTATACAGGCCCATCCTCAGCAACCCTCACTCCTGTGTTCCAATGGCACGTTGTGTTAGCTAATCCAAGTTTATCATTTTAAAAGGCTATTTGATCATTAGAAGACCCTTTTGCAATTATGTTAGCACAGCTGAAAACTGTTGTTCTGATTAAAGAAGCAATAAAACTGGCCTTCTTTAGACTAGTTGTGTATCTGGAACATCAGCATTTGTGGGTTCGAATACAGGCTCGAAATGGCCAGAAACAAATAACTTTCTTCTGAAACTCGTCAGTCTATTTTTGTTCTGAGAAATGAAGGCTATTCCATGCGAGAAATTGCCAAGAAACTGAAGATCTCATACAACGCTGTATACTACTCCCTTCACAGCACAAACTAGCGCTAACCAGAATAGAAAGAGGAATGGGAGGCCCCGGTGCACAACAGAGAAAGAGGACAAGTACATTAGATTGTCTAGTTTGAGAAACCGATGCCTCACAAGTCCTCAACTGGCAGCTTCATTAAATAGTACCCGCAAACACCAGTCTCAACATCAAGAGTGAAGAGTCAACTCCGGGATGCTGGCCTTCTAGGCAGAGTTCCTCTGCCCAGTGTCTGTTCTTTTGGCCATCTTAATCATTTCTTTTTTTGGCCAGTCTGAGATGTCTTTTTCTTTGCAACTCTGCCTAGAAGGCCAGCATCCCGGAGTCGCCTCTTCTGTTGACGTTGAGACTGGTGTTTTGCGGGAACTATTTAATGAAGCTGCCAGTTGAGGACTTGTGAGGCATTATTGTATTATTTATTGATTCACTGATAGAATGGTTCCAGGTCTATTTTAAAAAGTGTATTTATTTCTCCCCTCCTTTTCCCCAGACTGTAAGACATGTCAGTTCTCCATTAGCAGTTCATCCACCTCCAAGCCCAACTCCTCATCCTCCCTGAGCATCAAGGAGAATGGAGGCACCAACAGACACAGCTGTTCCCCCTTCTCCCTGTCAGGTAGGACACAAACACCCTCCTCTTACCCTTCTCCCTATCAGGTAGGAAACATACCCTACTCTTACCATTCTACATGTCAGGTAGGACACACACCCTCCTGTTACCCTTCACTCATGGCAGTGGAGCCTGATCAGTTTGTAGGGTAGTTAGTGTTCAGTCAGTATAAGATCTAACCTGATGTTAGACAGCTGTGCTCATATGCTCTATTGACTTTAGCCTGAGCTACATCCTGCTCCTCTGTCAGGGAAGGGTAGAGGTGTGACACAACACCCCCTCTCCTCTCCCCTCCCTACCCTCTTCTCCCATCCCTCCCTCCCTCTGACCAAGATGACATCTGGCTGGAGTGAATAGTGTCTGTGTTTGTTTACAAAGCATTGTTTAGTTAAAGGGGGCAGTTATGGTCTACTTGTTGTAATGGAAAAACTGTAATGAGTCATTATTATTTGTTAGTGTTGTTTGGAGACAGTTTGGTAAACGTCACTTGACAGGACCCATTCTAACACCCACACTGTGTTTTTATTGCCCTCCAGACTCCCCATCTACCAGAATTCCCTCTGCATCCTCTGTGTTCCTCTCAGCCCAGGACCTGGCCCGAGAGGGCAGCTTCCTCAAACCTTTGGCCTCTACCCCTGGGACAGAGACTCTACCAATAGGTTCAACTCTTCTTCTACTCTTGTTCTACCACCACTGTTTCTGGGTGACATTGTGTTAATCTATGTGTGATCACATCTCCATCGCATAGTCATCTTTCTCCCACAACGTCAGCTTCATGTTTTACACCATGGTACATCATACAGCAATAACATCCAGTGATATTATGCAGACTGCCTCATGTGTAATAGGCTTTAGTCTGGGTATTTCAGAACATTCCTTGTGTGTGTGTGTGTGTGTGTGTGTGTGTGTGTGTGTGTGTGTGTGTGTGTTTGTGTGTGTGTGTGTGTGTGTGTGTGTGTGTGTGTGTGTGTGTGTGTGTGTGTGTGTCCAGTCAGTAGAAGAATCTACACTCCACAGCTCCATCTGGCCTATGCTTGGCCATGTAAACCAACATATTTGTAGGCAACAGCTCATTCTCCTACTCAGACCAGGGCACATAGCAGAAGTGATGCCGTATGCACACAGGCCTCATCAATAATGAGCAGAAAATCCCTGTAATGACTTTTTAAGGGCCGGCTATCCATTAGCTCGTTTACAAGGTTGCGAGATTGACAGGCCTGGGCTACACATACTGTACTGATCAATGTGTTAGCGTATATGCACACACAGTGAATCTGAGATTGGTAAGTGCCCCATCAGTTCATTGGCAATAAGAAACCAATAGCTCAGTGTTAGGCGGGCATAAATCCTTCTTATAAAGTATATTGCTCAGTCTCTGTATTAGGAAGATATGTCAGGATGATTGGTTTTCTTTTGTGATTATCAAACACATGTATCTCTTGTATTTTTTTACTATTTGTTTCCTATAAGAGAGGAAGATAAATGTGCATTTCACGTATGGCATCTCTCAAAAAATTGTCTTACGAAAGTAAATGATTTAGCATCGAATCATCTGAAAATGAACTGTGGTGAAATGCATTATAACAATGTATGGTGTGTCTGTGTGTGTCTGTGTGTCTGTCTGTGTGTCTGTCTGTGTGTTTGTCTGTCTGTCTGTCTGTCTGTCTGTCTGTCTGTCTGTCTGTCTGTCTGTGTGTGCGCGCCCACAGTTCTGATAGTGAACAGTCCGGCTAGCGGACTGGGTGCAGAGGGCCGCCCCCCGTTACTGAGCCTCTCCCAGGTGTCTCTGGAAACCCAAGGACAGGGGTACAGAACCTCAGACCCAGGAAACAGCCCTGGTGAGCACCATGTTCTCCTCCCAAACCTTTGTGTTGCTGTTTTAAACCCAACTGAGGGTAACTCAACCGCCCTAGCTCCTCGTTTTAGATTCTATGTTCTGAAATAGTACATTTACTCATAGATTGCTATTGTAGAAGCCCAGTGAATGTTCTGGGGACCAGGATTGTAGGTATTCTGCAGTTTATTCATATGTTCCTCTTGTGTTGTTTTCTATCCAGTTTTGTCTGCCATGACCCTTGGCCCGCCCAAGAAGCGCCACCGCGGTTGGCACCCCAACCCCCTGGTCCCAGTCCCCCCTACAGCCATCCCTATGCCCACCATCCAACCCATCGTCTACTCCCCAGGTCCGGCACAGAGTTTTTGATCATTTTTATTGTTTATTTACATAGGGACAGATTAATTTAGCCTCTCTCTGTCTCTGTCTCTGTCTCTGTGTGCATGCGTGCGTGATGTTGACTAGTACATTGACCTCCCTTTTTGGGAGAAGGAAGGACACAAGATCTGAGACATTCTCTGTTGTCAGTGTGATTCATTCAGCATCTCCATGGAGATCGGGTCAGACGGGTTAGTGCAGATACAGTATGAACAGAGAATCGCTAAAACTGAGAGGTCTGCAAAGCTAGGAGAGCCAGGACACTATGACTTAAAGGAGACATACAGTATATTCCCTGGTTTTATTCTGTATATATCCAGAGGATAAAGGGCTGTATAGAGCCATGTGTATGACCACCCCACCTACAAACATTGGACATGGTTATCTTCAAATAACAATCTGAAAAATCTACAGTAGACCAGGCCAACTCTCCTTCTGGAGTGGGTTGGCCTCGTCATGGTCCTGGTGAGTAGTTCAGTAGAATTATCTATGCTAGATAATGTTTTCAGTGAAAGTCTGCTGGAGGGTATCTCTGAAGGAGGAGAGTTGGTGCTGAGCTGATGTCTAGCTGTATTCTAATCCCAGTATTGACATGTAGCTCTCTGTCTTTTCCATCAGGCTCTGTACTGGCTATGCCTACTCCTCAGCCGCCTGTAGCAGGGGTCCTTCAGCCCCAACCTGTCACTGCCGGAGAGACTGTCATCGTCCCCAACAACCTGCTCAACACCTCAGGAGTCCGTCCCGTCATCCTCATCGGTACAAACCACCATTCTTTGACTGACTGCAATTTAATTGAATTTAAGTGAATTGAATTAACTCTGATGTTTGGTTTGGCAGGGCATGGTACGTTACCATACTTCTACGGGAACGTGGGGGACATTGTGGTGAGCCCCCTGCTAGTGAGCTGCTATAAAGGCAACAAGCTGACTGAGAAGACCCTGTCCAGTCTTGGACTGAACAGTAGCCAACTGCTCAGTGTGGAAACCATAATACTCCTCACCCTGCAGTACCTTGCAAGGCTAGGTAAAGGTCTCAAAACACTCATACACTTGCACGCACATGCATGCATACACCCTGTTCGATATGGAAGACTTATATAACATTTTGAATCACACAGGCTAAGCTCAGCCAAGGCCTGGTTGTTTTAAGTTTGGTAACACAATAGAGAATGACAGAGGACTCTAGTGCCCAAAAGACAGGCTTAGCATGGGCAGCACCATTGAAGATTTTCAACATTTTGAAGATATCAACTAGGTGGGTCTTCCTATTGGTTCAGGAAGGATCACATAATTCCATTCAGGTCATCAGGAGAGATCAGCTAATTAATTATACTCATGAGCAAATATTCCATAACTGCAGGTGGCAGTAAATGGCCAACCTTGGCTTCATACCGGTTCTAACAACACACTACAGGGGGCGGTGTGCACCCTTTCCGTTTGTTTATCAACTCATAGAAGTAGTAGAAGAAGAAAATGTACTACTTCAAAATGGTAATGGTCTCAATGGCGCCGCCCGTGCACTCACAAACGCAATAATGGGACGATACAATGTTCCGTCTTCTAACTTTATATACAAAGGTATATGGACACCCCTTCAAATGAGTGGATTTGGCTATTTCAGCCACACCCGTTACAGACAGGTGTATAACATCAAGCACACAGCCATGCAATCTCCATAGAGGAACATTGGCAGTAGAATGGCTTACTGAAGAGTTCAGTGACATTCAACGTGGCACCGTTATAGGATGCCACCTTTCAACAAGTCAGTTCATCAAATTTCTACCCAGCTAGAGCTGCCCCAGTCAACAGTAAGTGCTGTTATTGTGAAGTGGAAATGTCTAGGAGCAACAATGGCTCAGCCGCGAAGTGGTAGGCCACTTCGTAGCACGTAAAAATCGTCTGTCCTCGGTTGTAACTCTCACTACTGAGTTCCAAAGTGCCTCTGGCAGAAACGTCAGCACAAGAACTGTTCATCAGGAGCTTCATCAAATGGGTTTCCATGGCAGCCGCACAAAACCCGGAGATCACCATGCGTCGGCTGGAGTGGTGTAAAGATCGACGCCATTGGACTCCGGAGCAGTGGAGTGATGAATCACACTTCACCATCTGGCAGTCCCACAGATGAATCTGGATTTGGCGTATGCCTGGAGAATGCTACCTGCCCGAAAGCTTGGTGCCAAATGTAAAGTTTGGTGGAGGAGGAATAATGGTCTGGGGTTTGTTTTTCATGGTTTGGGCGAGGCCTGTTACCTCCAGTGATGGGAAGTCTTAACGCTACAGCATACAATGACATTCTGGACGATTCTGTGATTACAACTTTGTGGCAACAGTTTGGAGAAGGCCCTTTCCTGTTTCAGCATGCCAATTCCCCCATGGACAAAGCGATGTCTGTACAGAAATGGTTTGTCGAGATCGGTGTGGAAGAACTTGACTGACCTGCACAGAGTCCTGACCTCAACCCCATTGAACAACTTTGGGATGAATTGGAACACTGACTGTGAGCCAGGGGGACCAACTCCATTTTAATGCCTATGATTTTGGAATTAAATTTTCGACGAGCAGATGCCCATATACTTTTGGTCATGTAGTGTACCTCTATGGGTAACATTGATGAGGTAGTCGGATCCCCCTCCCCCATTGTAACTCAAAGTGCTCCATCCCTGCCACTGCTCCACTTACCTTCACTGATGCACTTTAATGGCAGCTCCAAAAAGCATGACCTTGAGATGAACATCTTGTTCACACTATACAAACATAAGACCAGTGCATAATTTGTAAATCGGGAGGTGCCGGAACAAAAAGTGAGGGTGAGAGGGGGGAGACCTAGGGAGCTCTGAGGTACCGGAACGCATGAGAAAAGAAAATCACCTTTATAGGCTAATAAAGCATTGTGTGCATATCATCGCATTTGCGTAGAGGCATAGAGCAGAAGTTGCACACATGGAGGAACGTTTTTAGTGCCAACGGTCCGGAAGAAATGTGGCCTTTTATAAAGGCCTTTTATAAACGCATTTCAAATCAAATCAAATCAAAGTTTATTTGTCATGTTCGCCGAATACAACAGGTGTTCACCTTACAGTGAAATGCTTACTTACAGGCTCTAACCAATGGTGCGGGGGAAAAAGGTGTGTGTGTGTGTGTGTGTGTGTGTGTGTGTGTGTGTGTGTGTGTGTGTGTGTGTGGGTAAGTAAAGAAATAAAACAACAGTAAAAAGACATTTGAAAAAAGAGTAGCAAGGCTATATACAGACACCTGTTAGTCAGGCTTATTGAGGTAGTATGTACATGTAGGTATCGTTAAAGTGACTATGCATATATGATGAACAGAGAGTAGCTCGCGGCTGTGCTTCCCTTTGTAGTCTGTAATAGTTTGCAAGCCCTGACACATCCGACGAGCGTTGGAGCCGGTGTAGTGTGATTCAATCTTAGCCCTGTATTGGCTCTTTGCCTGGTTGATGATTGGTCGCAGGGCATAGCGGGATTTCTTGTAAGCTTCCGGGTTAGAGTCCCGCACCTTGAAAGCGGCAGCTCTACCCTTTAGCTCAGTGCGAATGTTGCCTGTCATCCATGGCTTCTGGTTGGGGTATGTACATACAGTCACTGTGGGGACGACGTCCTCAATGCACTTATTGATAAAGCCAGTGACTGATGTGGTGTACTCCTCAATGCCATAGGAAGAATACTGGAACATATTCCAGTCTGTCATAACAAAACAGTCCTGTAGTTTAGCATCTGCTTCATCTGACCACTGGTGCTTCCAGCTTTAATTTTTGTTTGTAAGCAGGAATCAGATGGATATAGTTGTGGTCGTATTTACCAAATGGAGGGAGAGGGAGAGCTTTGTATGTGTCTCTGTGTGTGGAGTACAGGTGATCTAGTATTTTTTTCCCTCTGGTTGCACATTTAACATGTTGATGGAAATTTGGTAGAACTGTTTTTAAGTTTCTCTGCATTAAAGTCTCCGGCCACTAGGAGCGCCGCCTCTGGGTGAGTGGTTTCCTGTTTGCTTATTTCCTTATACAGCTGACCTAGTGTGGTCTAAGTATAATGCAATTCTGGATAATTTTACATAACTGGAATCTTTAAGTTGTCAAATTGACAGACTACTTTGACACTGACAAACTGAGAATGTGATAAAAATGACCTTGTCTTGAATCCATCAATATCCTAGGTGTGTGGAGACACTTGTGGCTACAATATGAGGAGGAAATTATAGTCCAGTTTCACTTGAAAGCATGTCTCTGTTATTTTACTTTGTAAAATGAAATATTTTGTTAGCCTCCTGCAGACAAATTAGAGTCTTCTCTTTTCATCAGGAACCATTTGCATTCCAACCTGTGTTTTCCTGCGATTATATTGGAAAAAGGTTTATTTTTTATTTTTCATGCTGTTCATTCACAGATTTGCCGCGTGTTCCCGTCTGTAGGCTATGCCTTGTTGTTGGAATATACACAATCCACAACTAGGCCATTTTTTAAAATAAGTTATTGATTCTCTGTGTCAAAATTATAGGCCTTTTCTTGGTGTAGTAGGCTACTCTGAATTATTTCATTTATTTTTGAACAGATAGCAGTAACTCTATAACTTTGGCTCATTTATTTCAATTCACCAGGGGTGCTGCAGCTCCAGAACCCTTTGTGCTGGAGAGATGAGAGTTGCAGGGTCATGTCTATCAGAGCAGAGAGAGGGATCATAGAAAGTGAATGTCATTCTAGTTCTGTGAGAGATGCAGGCGTTCTTCTCACACTGCCATGGCCACGCGTTTGTCTCAAGCATAGGTTGTAATGTTGCCCAAACCGTAAGCCAGCCCAACCCGAATCAACTCTTCGAATATCTACTTTTTCACATTACATTGGGGCAGGGGATTTAACAAAGAGGCAACTTTTTTTCAAATTTTTACATTGCTAAAAGTGAAAATTACTTCTCAGGCCATGAGAGGTTCCGGAAACAAAACAGTCCAAAACAGAGAGGTACCGGAGGATCCAGCTCAAATGAAGCACTGCATAAGAACACTGTCCCCTGCAAAACAAATAGCAAGTAGACATGGGAAACTGATATATGCATTTTTTATCTTCTGTTCTCTTTACTTCTCTTCTCTACACTTGTCCTCTCCTCATCTCTCCTCCCCCACCCCAGGTTCGGAGCAGATCCCTCTGAGGGAGTTGTTAGAGCAGATTGTGCTGAAGGCTATGTTAATTTGTCCTGGAGGTCTCTCCATCTCCCCGGCCCAGCTGCCCTGGCTAGCCCGCCTGGGGGCCAGCGTAACTGGGGGCAGGGTTCAGGTCCTAGTCACCCAAAACTCCCTGGGGGAGGGCATCTCCGAGTCCCTGCGCTCACTCTGCAATGGGCCGCCCCACCAACAGTGCCTGCCCACCTACGTGGTTATTGTTTTTGCCTCCAAGATGAGCGGCAATGAGTTCTGTGTGCTCGTTCTGGGTGAGTGTTCTCAGTTCTCATACTGTCTTTACACTACAATACCTATATGTGTTGTGTCTGTATAGTTATAGCAGTGTTCCCCAACTGGTGGTCCACGGTCCGAATTTGGCCAACGGGTGATTTGACCCCCGCCCCAAGTTTTCTCAGATAACATTTTTTATATATTTGTTGGATATAAAAGACACCAGCAAATCAGCTCCAAGTGATTTTAATTTTGCAAATCTGTTTCCATAATAAAGAGATATATGTGATCGTATATAAATGTAACAAGGTTTGAAATAGTTACGTTTTAGTTAAATATTACATCTGTTAAAATTATTTGTAATTATGTTCCGGCCCCTTGACTATCCATTCTAGAAAGAATTGGCCCACAACTGAATCTAGTTTATGATCCCTGATTAATAGCGTACCAAAGGAAGTAATTATAGTAGGTGAACCTTGCCTGAGACCCTAAGTCAAATCAAATCAAATTTTATTTGTCACATACACATGGTTAGCAGATGTTAATGCGAGTGTAGCGAAATGCTTGTGCTTCTAGTTCCGACAATGCAGTAATAACCAACAAGTAATCTAACTAACAATTCCAAAACTACTGTCTTGTACACAGTGTAAGGGGATAAAGAATATGTACATAAGGATATATGAATGAGTGATGGTACAGAGCAGCATAGGCAAGATACAGTAGATGGTATCGAGTACAGTATATACATATGAGATGAGTATGTAAACAAAGTGGCATAGTTAAAGTGGCTAGTGATACATGTATTACATAAGGATACAGTCGATGATATAGAGTACAGTATATACGTATGCATATGAGATGAATAATGTAGGGTAAGTAACATTATATAAGGTAGCATTGTTTAAAGTGGCTAGTGATATATTTACATCATTTCCCATCAATTCCCATTATTAAAGTGGCTGGAGTTGAGTCAGTGTCAGTGTGTTGGCAGCAGCCACTCAATGTTAGTGGTGGCTGTTTAACAGTCTGATGGCCTTGAGATAGAAGCTGTTTTTCAGTCTCTCGGTCCCAGCTTTGATGCACCTGTACTGACCTCGCCTTCTGGATGATAGCGGGGTGAACAGGCAGTGGCTCGGGTGGTTGATGTCCTTGATGATCTTTATGGCCTTCCTGTGACATCGGGTGGTGTAGGTGTCCTGGAGGGCAGGTAGTTTGCCCCCGGTGATGCGTTGTGCAGACCTCACTACCCTCTGGTAGTCTTGCGTCAGCTCCCAGAGCTGCCTAGGCATTAGCTCTGTGGGCTGAAACAGTCTTACGGCGCAAAGGACACTCAGGCTCATTCACACTTGTCTACATGTGTCTTACAGGGAAGTACCAGGCGAGAGCACTAGCTGAGGGAATGCTCACCACCAATGAGTTCCTGAAGGAGATCAGCTACGAGCTCATAACAGGAAAAGTCAGTGTCCTAGAGTCTAACTTCAAAACCACATCACTAGGTGAGCATAGTAAGTGCCATGGGACAGGACATCAATGGAAAAAACTCAAAGATCATTTCTACTCTATTTTCTCATTTTTTTGTTGGAGGAAAAGTAATTACAGTGGGGCAAAAAAATATTTAGTCAGCCACCAATTGTGCAAGTTCTCCCACTTAAAAAGATGAGAGAGGCCTGTAATTTTCATCATAGGTACACTTCAACTATGACAGACAAAATCAGAAAAGAAAATCAGAAAATCACATTGTTTTTAATGAATTTATTTGCAAATTATGGTGGAAAATAAGTATTTGGTCACCTACAAACAAGCAAGATTTCTGGCTCTCACAGACCTGTAATTTCTTCTTTAAGAGGCTCCTCTGTCCTCCACTCGTTACCTGTATTAATGGCACCTGTTTGAACTTGTTATCAGTATAAAAGATGCCTGTCCACAACCTCAAACAGTCACACTCCAAACTCCACTATGGCCAAGACCAAAGAGCTGTCAAAGGACACCAGAAACAAAATTGTAGACCTGCAGCAGGCTGGGAAGACTGAATCTGCAATAGGTAAGCAGCTTGGTTTGAAGAAATCAACTGTGGGAGCCATTATTAGGAAATGGAAGACATACAAGACCACTGATAATCTGCCTCGATCTGGGGCTCCACGCAAGATCTCACCTCGTGGGGTCAAAATGATCACAAGAACGATGAGCAAAAATCCCAGAACCACACGGGGGGACCTAGTGAATGACCTGCAGAGAGCTGGGACCAAAGTAACAAAGCCTACCATCAGTAACACACTACGCCGCCAGGGACTCAAATCCTGCAGTGCCTGACGTGTCCCCCTGCTTAAGCCAGTACATGTCCAGGCCTATCTGAAGTTTGCTAGAGAGCATTTGGATGATCCAGAAGAAGATTGGGAGAATGTCATATGGTCAGATGAAACCAAAATATAACTTTTTGGTAAAAACTCAACTCGTCGTGTTTGGAGGACAAAGAATGCTGAGTTGCATCCAAAGAACACCATACCTACTGTGAAGCATGGGGGTGGAAACATCATGCTTTGGGGCTGTTTTTCTGCAAAGGGACCAGGACGACTGATCCATGTAAAGGAAAGAATGAATGGGGCCATGTATCGTGAGATTTTGAGTGAAAACCTCCTTCCACCAGCAAGGGCATTGAAGATGAAACGTGGCTGGGTCTTTCAGCATGACAATGATCCTAAACACACCACCCGGGCAACGAAGGAGTGGCTTTGTAAGAAGCATTTCAAGGTCCTGGAGTGGCCTAGCCAGTCTCCAGATCTCAACCCCATAGAAAATCATTGGAGGGAGTTGAAAGTCCGTGTTGCCCAGCAACAGCCCCAAAACATCACTGCTCTAGAGGAGATCTGCATGGAGGAATGGGCCAAAATACCAGCAACAGTGTGTGAAAACCTTGTGAAGACTTACAGAAAATGTTTGACCTCTGTCATTGCCAACAAAGGGTATATAACAGTATCTCAAGTATTGAGATAAACTTTTGTTATTGACCAAATACTTATTTTCCACCATAATTTGCAAATAAATTCATTAAAAATCCTATAATGTTATTTTCTGAATTTTTTTTCTCATTTTGTCTGTCATAGTTGAAGTGTACCTATGATGTAAATTACAGGCCTCTCTCATCTTTTGTGGGAGAACTTGCACAATTGGTGGCTGACTAAATACTTTTTCGCCCCACTGTATGTAGGTAGTCCATTTAATGAATCAATCAATTAATCAAACAAACATGAACTGTGTTTCAAGGACAATGTTTATTTTAGTGTCAATATGAAAACAGAACAACACCACAATCTAGGTCCCATATTATTCTGTTTATGTATCTTTTCCCAATGATGCATATTCACCTTCCTTAATGCCCACTGGCCCATCCCTACTGCTTTCTTCAGCAATACCTTGAACTGGCAGTTTGGCAGTCACAGAATGGGAACGGGACACTGTGTCACAGACAGACATCAATATTTGATGAGGTTTTGCTTATGTAGCTGCTGTGTGTGTGAGTGTCTTTGTCTCTGACGGGTGGTGGCCTGTTGTGTTGTTGTTTCCAGGGGACAACCTGGACAAGCAGCTGCTACACATCCAGCGGCAACGGAAGGGCCAGGTCATCCAGCCCTTCCAGGGCGATGTCACCGACCACATCCCGTCCCATGAGGCAGCCACCATGGTACCTCCCTCCGAGTCAGGTGAGGCATGGCTACTGTATGGTCCGTCTTCTCCTCCTCCTCCTGCTGGAGACTCACTATGAAGCTTCTGGATCAGAATATGGATGGATAGATATCAAAGTAATCTACTGTATATATTCAGCTCTAAGTTTCCAGTATGCTGACCTGCAGGTTCCTCCCCCCCTTCTCCAACAGATCTGCTGAGTGACATGTTTCAGATCCACTCTCCCCAGCTGAGTGTAGCCAGGAGCCTGCTCTCCCTGGTGTGTTCCATAGCAGACTCAGGCAGCCAGAGTCTGGACCTGGGCCGCTTCTGCAAGGTGGACTTCCTGGTTCTGGTTTCTCCGTCTCACGTCCTGATGAACCAGACCTCTCATCGCATCCAACAATCAGGTATTCATGAGGGGCGGACAGGGTCAAATTAGAATTTAAAGGCTGCACTGGCAATACAATGGATTGAAAAATCACATCTTTAGGTGGTCGTCTACAAGAGACTCATCTCAAGATTACAGTATATCTGCCTTTTATGACGTTTCTTAGTAATGATTGTTGGACTTTTAGTAATCTCTTTCTGGCTGTCTCTAACAGGAGTGCTAGTGGACCTGGGTATAGAGGATGCTTCCTCAGCTCACCAGAGGTCAGACCAGTACGTGGTGCGTCTAGATGGAGACGTCCACGCCAAGATGGAGGCCTTTATGAGGAAAGTCAAACAGAATCCCTACACCCTGTTCGTGCTCATCCACGACAACTCCCACGTGGACCTGACCAGGTAACACATACACACACACACACACACATGCACACACAGATTTGAGTAAACTGGAAGTTGTGCTGCTGATCCTGTTGGTTCTGACAGATGTTGTAATGAAAACTTTGCTCTGGCTAGAGGGTCAGTCCTCGGCTACACATTGTACTGAATAAGAATAGAACAGCCCAAGCCAAGTCAGAACAAGACAGAAAAGAGCAGAGGTATATTTTTCGTCATAAATATAGAACAGGACAGAACAACTTACCTTCATTTTTGTTTCCCCTCGCTGTGTAGTGCCCGGTCCGGCTCGGTGTGCCACGGGGAGCTTCAGGGTATAGCTGACAGGGTGGTAAACTGCCAGGAGGTCCTGGAGGCCTTGAACCTGCTGGTGCTGCAGGTCAGCTGCTTCCCCTTCGCCCTGCAGACAAGACAGTCCCGCATCAGCGTTCACAACGAGGTGCACTGGCCAGACAACACAGACAGCCTGGTGAGTGGCCCTGTGCAATGGTTCATCTACATCTTCTGGTGGTACCTATTTGGAATTACATTCACATTTGGGTCATTTAGCAGACACTTCTATCAAAAGCGACTTAGTCAGTGCATTCAACTAAGGTAGGAAAACAAACCCATATCACAGTCAATGCAAGTAAAAACATCTAAATAGCCGCACAAATAATGGGGTCGAAAATTGTTCCACCACTGAGACAACAAGATTGGAAAGCTGCCACAGTCACCCCCCCTCTTCAAATTGTATGAATTTATTTTTATTTCACCTTTATTTAACCAGGTAGGCCAGTTGAGAACAAGTTCTCATTTACAACTGCGACATGGCCAAGATAAAGCAAAGCAGTGTGACAAAAACATAGGGGGAGACACTCTAAACCCAAACTGCTACAGATCTATATCCATCCTGCCCTGCCTTTCTAAAGTCTTCGAAAGCCAAGTTAACAAACAGATCACAGGACATTTAGAATCCCACTGTACCTTCTCCACTATGCAATCTGTTTTCCGAGCTGGTCACGGGTGCACTTCAGCCACGCTCAAGGTCCTAAACGATATCATAACCACCATCGATAAAATAGAGTACAGTGCAGCCGTCTTCATCGACCTGGCCAAGGCTTTCGACTCTGGCAATCACCGCATTCTTATCAGACTCTCAGATAGAGTTCAGTGTGTCAAATCGGAGGGCCTGTTGTCCTGATTTCTGGTGGTCTCTATGGTGGTGCCACAGGGTTCAATTCTCGAGCCGACTCTTTTCTCTGTATACATCAACGATGTGGCTCTTGCTGCTGGTGATTCGCTGATCCACCTCTACGCAGGCAACACCATTCTGAATCATCTGGCCCTTCTTTTGACACTGTGTTAACACACCTCCAAACAAGCTTCAATGCCATACAACACTCCTTCCGTGGCCTCCAACTTTTCTTAAATGCTAGTAAAACTAAATGCATGCTCTTCAATTGATCGCTGCCCGCACCTGTCTGCCTGATTAGCATCACTACTCTAGACGGTTCTGACTTAGAATATGTGGACAACTACAAATACTTAGGTGTCTGGTTAGACTGTAAACTCTCCTTCGAGACTCACATTAATTAAATATCTCCAATACAAAATGAAATCTAGAATCGTATTCCGATTTCGCAACAAAGCCTCCTTCACTCATGCTGCCAAACATACCCTCGTAAAGCTGACCATCCTACCGATCCACGACTTCAGCCATGTCATTTAAAAAATAGCCTCCGACACTCTACTCAGCAAATTGGATGTAGTCTATCACAGTGCCATCCGTTTTGTCACTAAAGCCCCATATACTACCCACCACTGTGACCTGTATGCTCCCGTTGGCTGGCCCTCACTACATATCCGTCGCCAAACCCACTGGCTCCAGGTCATCTATAAGTCTTTGCTAGGTAAATCCCCGCCTTATCTCAGCTCGCTGGTCACCATAGCAACAGCAGCACGCGTTCCAGCAGGTATATTTCTCTGGTCATCCCCCAAGCCAACACCTCTTTTGGCCACCTTTCCTTCCAGTTCTGCTGCCAATGACTGGAACGAACTGCAACAGTCACTGAAGCTGGAGACTTACATCTCCCTCATTAGCTATAAGCATCAGCAGTCAGAGCAGCTTACCGATCACTGCACCTGTACACAGCCCACCTGTAAATAGCCCACCCAACTACCTCATCCCCACATTTTTATATTTTTGCTCTTTTGCACCCCAGTATCTCTACTTGCACATCTATCACTCCAGTGTTATTGCTAAATTGTATTTTTTTTCTCCTCTATGGCGTATTTATTGCCTTTATACATTTGCACACACTGGAAATAGATTTTTCTATTGTGTTATTGACTGTACGTCTGTTTATCCCATGTGTAACTCTGTATTGTTTGTGTCGCACTGCTTTGCTTTATCTTGGCCAGGTCGCAGTTGTAAATGAGAACTTGTTCTCAACTGGCCTACCTGGTTAAATAAATAAAATTAAAAACAAATGTAAATGTAACTGACAGACACAGAGAACAGTCAGTTTGCATAGACAGCAGCTGATGTTCTTGTGTTTGACCCATAGGGGGAGGTCTCTCCTAAGGAGCTGGTGTACTTTGGCCTGAGGGACAACAGCAGCTCTCTGCGGTGGGGGGTGGCCAGCCCCATCCTGCGCTGTGATGACGCCTTCGAGAAGATGGTCAACATGCTGCTGGAGAGGTCAGTCAGTCACTCTGCGTCAGGGGTCAGGTCCCCAAAAAGCTGCTAAGCCAGTTCACCTGGACACCAAACCTGCCGTAAAACGACTAACACCACCACCTGTACTTTCTCTTTTGCAGACATCCCCACCTACACAGCATGGTGATCAGGAGCTACCTGTTGATCCAGCAGTACACAGAAGCCATGATGGCTCTGATCTCCTCTCCTTCCCTACGGGACAACATCACCCCCGAGACCCTGGCCATGGTGGAGGATCTGATCAGTGCTCCGGGCCGGGAGGGGACCAGGGGCCGGGGCCACATGCTGCTGATCCGGGTGCCCTCTCTGCAGCTAGCCATGCTGGCCCAGGAGCGCCTGGAGGACGTCAGGGACAAGCTGGGTCTCCAGTTCTGCTTTGCCATACTGCTGGGGAACCCTGCCGCCGAGCTCAGGCTTCCACGACACTTCGCTAACCGACTCAGGGTGAGATTTGGGGTCACACTTTATTTGGATAGTTTGGATAGTCCATCTGTAGGTGCTCTACATATGGTAATACCATCAACAAAATATCTGTTGATAAGCAACTACTTGTTAACGTCACAGTTAGGGTTAGGTTTAGAATCAAATCAAATCTTATTAGTCACATGTGCCGAATACAACAAGTGTAGTAGACCTTACAGTGATATGCTTACTTACGAGCCCCTAATCAACAATGCAGTTAAAAACAAAATAAATACAGATAAGAATAAGAAATATAAGTAACAAGTAATTAAAGATTAACAATAGCGAGACTATATACAGGGGGGTACCGGTACAGAGTCAATGTGCGGGACCACCGGTTCATATAGGTCATATGTACATGTGGGTAGATTTGTTAAAGTGACTATGATGACTATGATGATAACAACAGAGAGTAGCAGCGGTGTAAAAGAGGGGGCGGCAATGCAAATAGTCTGAGTAGCCATTTGATTAGGTGTTCAGGAGTCTTATGGCTTCTCACATGGGTGTTCCCTTTTGTTCAGGTGAGAAAGGGCAGTGTGGAGTGCAATAGAGATTGCATCATCTGTGGATCTGTTGGTGTGGTATGCAAATTGGAGTGGGTCTGGGGTTTCTGGTATAATGGTGTTGATATGAGCCATGACCAACCTTTTAAAGCACTTCATGGCTACAGATGTGAGTGCTATGGGTTGGTAGTCATTTAGGCAGGTTACCTTAGTGTTCTTGGGCACAGGCACTATGGTGGTCTGCGTAAAACATGTTGGTAGAGGCTGAAAATGTCAGTGAAGACACTTGCCAGTTGTATAGCGCATGCTCACAGTACACGTCCTGGTAATCCATCTGGCCCTGCTGCCTTGTGAATGTTGACCTGTTTAAAGGTCTTACTCACATTGTGGAGAGCGTGATCACATTGTCTTTTGGAACAGCTGGTGCTCTCATGCATGTTTCAGTGCCATTTGCCTCGAAGTGAGCATAGAAGTTATTTAGCACGTATGTTAGGCTCGCTTCACTGGGTAGTTCTCGGCTGTGCTACCCTTTTGTAGTCTGTAATGGTTTGCAAGCCCTGCCACATCCAACGAGCATCAGATATGGTGTAGTACGATTTGATCTTAGTCCTGTATTGACGATTTGCCTGTTTGATGGTTTGTAGGAAGGCATAGCGGGATTTCTTATAAGCTTCTGGATTAGAGTCCCGCTCCTTGAAAGCGGCAGCTCTAGCCTTTAGCTCAGTGGCTTCTGTTTGGGGCTTCTGGTTGGTACGGTCACTGTGGGGACGTCGTCATCGATACACTTATTAATGAATCCAATGACTGAAGTGGTGTACTCCTCAATGCCATCGGAGGAATCCCGGAACATATTCCAGTCTGTGATAGCACAAAACTCCTGTAGCTTAACATCTGCTTCATCTGACCACTATTTTATTGATCTAGTCACTGGTGCTTCCTGCTTTAATTTTTGCTTGTTAGCAGGAATCAGGAGGATAGAATAATGGTCAGATTTGCCAAATGGAGGGCGAGGGAGAGCTTTGTATGCGTCTCTGTGTGTGGAATAAAGGTGGTCCAGAGTTTTTTTTTCTCCTCTGCTTGCACATTTAACATGTTTTAACAACGGATTTAAGTTTCCCTGCATTAAAGTCCCAGGCTACTAGGAGCGCCGGCTCTGGGTGAGCATTTTCTTGTTTGCTGGGCCAAAATTCACCCAACTTACTGTGGGAAGTTTGTGGATGGCTACCCGAAACGTTTGACCCAAGTTAAACAATTTAAAGGCAATGCTACCAAATACTAATTGAGAGTATGTAAACTTTTTACCCACTGGGAATGTGATGAAAGAAGTAAAAGCTGAATAAATCATCTCTCTACTATTATTCTGACATTTCACATTCTTAAATTAAAGTGGTGATCCTAACTAACCTAAGACAGGGAATTTTTACTAGGAGTAAATGTCTGGAATTGTGAAAAACTGAGTTTAAATGTATTTGGCTAAGGTGTATGTAAACTTCCGACTTCAACTGTATGTCATCTATTTTATTCTCCAACGATTGCACGTTTGCTAGCAGAATTGAAGGAAGTGGGCGTTTATTCGATCACCTACGAATTCTCAGAAGGCAGCCCGCGCTTTGGTCCCTTTTTCTCCGCCTCCTCTTCACGCAAATCATGGGGATCTGGGCCTGTTCCCGAGAAAGCAGTATATCGTTCGCGTCGGGCTCGTCAGACTCGTTAAAGGAAAAACAGGATTCTGCCAGTCTGTGGTGAGCAATCGCAGTCCTGATGTCGAGAAGTTATTTTCGGTCACACGAGACGGTAGCGGCAACATTATGTACAAAATAAGTAAAAAATAAGCTACAAAAAACGCTAATAAGGGTTAGTGTAAGAGATAGAGTTAGGGTAAGAGTTAACGTTTATAGCGTAGCGGAACCCCTCGACAACATTCCGCTGAAAAGGCAGCTCGCAAAAATCTAAAATATTTTTTAGAAATATGTAACTTTCATACATTAACAATATAGCAAATGAAAGATCAACATCTTGTTAATCTACCCATCGTGTCTGATCTAAAAAATGCTTTACAGCTAAAGCACAACATTATGATTATGATTATGTTAGGTCATAGCCAAGTCGAAAAAACACACACATTTTTCCAGCCAAAGATAGTAGTCACAAAAAGCAGAAATATAGATAAAATTAATCACTAACATTTGATGATCTTCATCAGATGACACTCATAGGACATCATGTTACACAATACATGTATGTTTTGTTCGATAATGTGCATATTTATATCCAAAAATCTCAGTTTACATTGGCGCCTTACGTGCAGTAATATTTTGATTCCAAAACATCCGGTGATTTTGCAGAAATACTCATAATAAACATTGATAAAAGATACAAAAGATACGACTTCTCCTTAACCTCTAGCGTCGAGCAATCCCGTATCCGGGAGCGTAATCATAGCCTCAAGCTCATTACCATAACGCAACGTTTCCTATTCATGAAAATCGCAAATGAAATTAAATAAATATGTTGGAACACAAGCTTAGCCTTTTGTTAACAACACTGTCATCTCAGATTTTCAAAATATGCTTTAACCAAAGCTACACAAGCATTTGTGTAAGAGTATTAATAGCCTAGCATAGCATTAAGCCTAGCATTCAGCAGGCAACATTTTCACAAAAACAAGAAAAGCATTCAAATAAAATCATTTACCTTTGAAGAACTTCGGATGTTTTCAATGATGAGACTCTCAGTTAGATAGCAAATGTTCATTTTTTCCCAAAAATATTATTTGTGTAAGAGAAATAGCTCCGTTTTGTTCATCACGTTTGGCTAAGAAAAAAAAAACGAAAATGCAGTCAACGCCAAACTTTTTTCCAAATTAGCTCCATAATATCGACAGAAACATGGCAAACGTTGTTCAGAATCAATCCTCAAGGTGTTTTTCACATATCTATTCGATAATCTATCAGTGGTGGCAGCTGGCTTTTCATCAGAAGAAAACGGAAAAATACTGCAGCTGGAGATTACGCAATAATTGCGACGGAGGACACCAAGCGACCACCTGGTAAATGTAGTCTCTTATGGTCAATCTTCCAATGATATGCCTACAAATACGTCACAATGCTGCAGACACCTTGGGGAAAACGTGGAAAAGGTAAGCTGACTCCTAGCTCCTCCACAGCCATATAAGGAGTCATTGCCATGAGGTGGTTTCAAAAAATGCAGCACTTCCTGATTGTATTTTTATCTGGGTTTTTTCTGTAACATCAGTTCTGTGGCACTCACAGACAATATCTTTGCAGTTTTGGAAACGTCAGAGTGTTTTCTTTCCAAAGCTGTCAATTATATGCATAGTCGAGCATATTTTCGTGACAACATATCTTGTTTAAAACGGGAACGTTTTTCATCCAAAAATTAAAAGAGCGCCCCCTATATCGAAGAAGTTAATGCAACCACTGTGTCAGATTTCAAAAAAACAAAAAAACAGCCAGAGGAATATCCGCAATTTTGGAATCAACAAAGTTAGAAACAACACCATAAATATTCACTTACCTTTGGTGATCTTCATCAGAAGGCACTCCCAGGAATCCCAGTTCGACAATAAATGACTGATTTGTTTCATATTGTTCCATAATTTATGTCCAAATGTCCACTTGTTGTTAGCGTGTTCAGCCCAGTAATCCATCTTCATGATGCGCAGGCACTTCATCCAGACAAAAACTTAAAAAGTTCCGTTACAGTCCTTTAAAACATGTCAAACAATGTATGGAATCAATCTTTAGGATGTTTTTAACATAAAACATCTATAATGTTCCAACCGGAGAATTCCTTTGTCTTCAGAAAAGCACTGGAACAAGAGGTAACTCTATCGGGAGCGTGCATCATGAGACCAAGGCTCTCTGCCAGACCACTGACTCAAAGAGTTCTCTTGAGCCCCTCCTTTATAGTAGAATCCTCATTCAAGTTTCTAAAGACGGTTGACATCTAGTGGAAGCCGTAAGACGTGCAACTTTATCCATATCTCAATGTGTAGGCCAAGCTTTGGAAAACTACAAACCTCAGATGTCCCACTTCCTGGTTGGATTTTTCTCAATTGTTTCCTGCCATATAAGTTCTGTTATACTCACAGACATCATTCAAACTGTTTTAGAAACTTCAGAGTGTTTTCTATCCCATACTAATAATAATATGCATATATTAGCATCTGTGACAGAGTATGAGGCAGTTCACTCTGGGCACGCTATTCATCCAAAAGTGAAAATGCTGCCCCCTATCCCAAAAAGGTTAAGGTAAGGGTTAGGGTAAGAGTTACGTTTAGGGTTAGGATAAGGGTAACGGTTGGGGCTAGAGTTAGGATTAGTAGACAGTTTAAATATTAGTGATAGTTTGTAGAGTGTCTACAGATGGACTTTCTAAATAAAGTGTTACCTAACTTGGTTTTAATTTGGTCCGGAAACATTTCTAATTGTGTGTTGTGTTGTTGCTGCAGGCCTGGCAGGGATGTGAAAATGAGGACTGGATCCCTCAAACCTATGAGGATCTGGAGGGTCTTCCCTGTGTCGTCATCCTCACTGGAAAAGACCCTCTGGGAGAGACCTTCCCAAGGTGATCAACTCAAACACATCACATTTGCCACAGTAGTATTAGCAAGTAGTTTTGCAAATTTGTGTAGCACTTGAGGTTGCTCATAAACCTCTATAGTAATGTTGTAATACTGCTAGTAATGCAAAGTGTTTCCCAATTCGGATACCTAGTCCCAATGGTCATCACCATCCTGTAAAAAAGGTTTACCGTCTATTGGATTGACTTGGTAAAATTGCAGAATCCCCTACCTCACCTTTCCTATTTTTTCCCCTTAAAGGTCTCTGAAGTACTGTGATCTGCGTCTGATCGACTCCAGCTACCTGACACGTACGGCCCTGGAGCAGGAGGTAGGTCTAGCCTGCTCCTACGTGTCCCTGGGGATGGTGCAGGAGCGCCGCAAGGCAATGGCCCACAGGGACCAAGAGACAGACAAAACCAGCGGCCCCCAGGACCCAGACCTAGAGCTTCATGTGGACCTGGAGAAGTCCCAGAGCAATGTCAGCACTGCTACTAAAGCCTCCGGTAGGTCCCTGGACAACAGACTCAACATGTTTAGGAAATGGGGATGAGCCGCTTGTTTTCAGGTTTCAAGATACTGTTTAGTGAGGGTGTTACAGTTGGAAAGGGTTTATGAAACAGTTGAAAGACTATTCTATGAGTCTGGACTTTCTCTCTCCCCATCCTATTCCTCTCCCTTTCTCAGGCTCTCTGGCAGAGAACGGGGTCAGCTCTTCTGACGTCCCTGACTCCTCCCAGAAGCCCTCCACCTTCTCCTGCCCCCCCGGAGGCAGGGCAGGCAGCATCATGATGGACTACAGGACAGTTCCGGGCACGGCCTCATCCTCCCCCTGCCGGGTCAAACAGGAGTGTGACTCCCTGGGTAATGCCGCCCCCTGCCCCTCCAACACCCCTCCCTCCTGCTCTTCCTCCTCCTCTACCCAATGCCCCAGCCAGTCCACGGGGTGTGGTGGGGGCAGCAAGTCACCTCTAGTCTCTCCGCGGAGTGTCATCCTGTCCCACGCAGCCTACAACCTCCTGGCTCCAGAATCAGGGAGCCAGCTGAGCTCCTTCTCCCTGCTGCCTCACGCTGATGTGGGCTGGAGCAGCCTGCTGAGGCCCCTCGTCAGACCTAACCTCCAGGGGGCAGAGCAGAGCATCTTCTACAGACAGTGGACCGTAGCCGGGCAGCACCATGCCGACCACGAGGCTCCCCCGGTGCCACACCCACGACGCCTGCTGCTCAGTGGACCCCCACAGGTTAGAGACCATGCAGATATTAATCTATCACCTCATATCTATATCAATGACAGCACCTCTCCTGTGCATGCCATCCGGCATAGTCTAGAGCTGCATGCTGATATGGATTGTTCTATCATATCCCTCCCATTCGGATACAGAGATAAGTATCAGTCTTCTACCACCATGTGCAAGAGAATATCGACCTAGTTGTATGGAGTCCTAAGAGGCAATTGTGTTTAATTATGGTATTTGAATGGATGCCTAAGATTAAGTGTTGATGGCTGCATGCAATGTCAGCATGTCAGTTGTAACAACCGGATAGGTAAGTCCATTTAATTACTCTGTTCTCTGTAATAGGTGGGGAAGACCGGTGCCTACCTGCAGTTTCTACGCATCCTGTTCCGCATGTTGATTAGACTGCTGGAAGTGGATGTGTACGATGAAGAGGAGCTGGAGGAAAGTAAGGAGAGCTGGATCTTATGTTTTATCTATGTATTGTCTCTCTCTCTCTCTCTCTCTCTCTCTCTCTCTCTCTCTGATGCTGTGTGACTCGAGGAACTGAAGCTGATGTAAATGTTTATTGATGTGTCATTCTCCTCCTCTTCTAGCGACCACGGACATGTCTGAGGCCACACCCCCAGCCAGGACCCAGTGGCCAGACATCGAGGAGATCCGCAAACTACCCTTTGACCTCTTCCCCAGAGACCCTAAGTTCAGAAGGGCCAGTTCCGTGTACACTGACAAGATGCCAAAGGGCTTGAAAGGTCAGCAGAAATAAACTCTTATTCACGGCCCATGTCATTGTAGAAGGAAGCTGCCCTGATTCAGGATCAGATATGAGTGGACCCCATTAATAGGTTGAGTTAATATTTGGTGTTAACATCTGATCTTACATCATCTGATCTTAGTTTAAGGGCAACTTCTACCTCAAGTGTGATATGTATATTGATTTGTTGTCTGTGTATCTTAAACTGCTTTGTCCCATAGCATGTGGATGTAACTGTAATATTTGTCCATGCAGATCCCAAACTGGAAGGAGAGAGCCAAATGCCTGTAAAGAGGGAGACTGTGTCGATTCGGCTGAGTATGTTCGCGGCCCACAATGCATTTCACCATTGTGAGCAGTGTCACCATTATTGTGAAGGAAGCCCTGCCACACAGGTCAGTACATAATGAGGGAACAGAGCCATCTATATATTTAGATCTAAAGATGGTTCTGGGAGGGAAAAGTAGTTTGTCATTGTGAAGAGATTGTTTGTCTCATGGGAGAACTTGATTTATTGGCTTAACTAACAGAACACCTGTGTCAACTATTGCTGTGTTGTGTGTTCTCAACAGCCCCACCCTTCTTCCACTTTTCTAACCCTATAGAAAAACACCACCCAACTTGTAGAAGGACTGTTGTGCTGAGCATTGCAGCCTTTTGTGCTGGGTGGTGTGCTGGGTGGTGTGCTGGATGGTGTGCCGGGTGATGTGCCGAGTGGTGTGATGTGTGGTGTACTGAGTGGTGTGATGGGTGGTGTGCTGGGTGGTGTACTGGGTGGTGTGCTGGGTGGTGTGGTGTACTGAGTGGTGTACTGCGTGGTGTGTTGGGTGGTGGAGCTCTGAGTGTACAGGATGTGTAACGATGTGTGTTGATGTGTTTTTGTTCAGCTGTCGGAGTGCACCTTCCACGCCTTCACATTCTGCTCGTCCATGCTGGGAGAGGAGGTGCAGCTCCACTTCATCATCCCCAAGGCCAAGGAGCAGCACTTTGTCTTCAGCCAGCACGGCAGTCACCTGGAGAGCATGAGGCTGCCCCTCGTCTCTGCGCAGGTAAAGGGTGATATGGACAATCTTGAGTCTGCCCTCCAGTTCTAAGAATGTTATTCCCAAGATGAGTATGAATAGTGGCAAGGAATGTTCTCCCTTCAGCTTCTGTAATCAGTAGTGCATTTTTTATATATATCTTTTTATTTCACCTTTATTTAACCAGGTAGGCTAGTTGAGAACAAGTTCTCATTTACAACTGCGACCTAGTCAAGATAAAGCAAAGCAGTTCGACACATACAACAACACAGAGTTACACATGGAATAAACAAACGTATAGTCAATAATACAATAGAAAAGGTCTATACAGTGTGCAAATTAGGTAAGATACGGGAGGCAATAAATAGGGGTTCACCTAGGGGTCATGAAAAGGGTTGTGCCAAAGTGTTTGATGTATTATAAAAAATTGATTATGCTTATGTTTTATTAATAGAAGGAGAGGGGTTGAAAGACCCCTCCCTACTTACATTTATAGGGTTTTAGACTACTGATTAACAATATTGTAGAAGTTTAGTATGGTTCTACATTTGTATTTTAGTTTTCTCTCTCTTTTTCTGCCTCATTATAAAGAGGCCCTTCTTAGAAATGTGTGACTTAGACAGAACTCTGCAGGGGAGTGAAGGAGATAAGACTACGTAAACATTCCACAATCAATCAACTTTGGGGGAAGGGGACATTTACTGTTAAGTGTTTAGCTAACAATAAAGGCCCTGTTTATACAGCTTTGTAGGCATGGTTTTGGTCCTGGGAGTAGAGGATGATGACGTAGGCAGTGACATCACCAGGGCACAACTTAGGGTTTAATAAAACTCTGGAGACCTTTTGTTGGATATAGAACTTACTCAGAAACATTCATGGTATGTTCCTGTTTGTCAACTTCTGTCTGCAATTGCATTAATAAAGTTTTTTTACATTATTTAATTAAAGTTATTGTCATAATGCTAATTTCACCAATGAGTAACTAATTGATAAGGAAACGAGGAAACGAACACTAACAATATACCAATTAAACACTGGAATGATAGATGTGCAGAAGATGAATGTGCAAGTACAGATACTAGGGTGCAAAGGAGCAAGATAAATAAATAAATACAGTATGGGGATGAGTTAGTTGGATGGGCTATTTACAGATGGGCTATGTACAGGTGCAATGATCTGTGAGCTGCTCTGACAGCTGGTGCTTAAAGTTAGTGAGGGAGATGTGAGTCTCCAGCTTCAGTGATTTTTGCACTTCGTTCCAGTCATTGGCAGCAGAGAACTGGAAGGAAAGGCAGCCAAAGGAGCAATTGGCTTTGGGGGTAACCAGTGAGAAATACCTGCTGGAGCGCATGTTACTGGTGGGTGCTGCTATTGTGACCAGTGAGCTGAGATATTGCAGGGCTTTACCTAGCAAAGACTTGTAGATTACCTGGAGCCAGTGGGTTTGGCGACGAGTATGAAGTGAGGGCCAGCCAACGATAACGTACAGGTCGCAGTGGTGGGTAGTATATGGGGCTTTGGTGACAAAACGGATGGCACTGTGATAGATTGGATCCAATTTGTTGAGTAGTGTGTTGGAGGCTATTTTGTAAATGACATCGCCGAAGTCGAGGATCGGTAGGATGGTCAGTTTTACGAGGGTATGTTTGGCATAATGAGTGAAGGATGCTTTGTTGCGAAATAGGAAGACGATTCTAGATTTCATTTTGTATTGGAGATGCTTAATGTGAGTCTGGAAGGAGAGTTTACAGTCTAGCCAGACACCTAGGTATTTGTAGTTGTCCACATACTGTATTCTAAGTCAGAACCGTCCAGAGTAGTGATGCTGGACCGGCGGGCAGGTGTGGGCAGCGATCAGTTTAAGAGCATGCATTTAGTTTTACTTGCATTTAAGAGAGGTTGGAGGCCACTGAAGGAGAGTTGTATTGCAATGAAGCTTGTTTGGAGGTTAGTTAACACAGTGTCCAAAGAAGGGCCAGAAGTATACAGAATGGTGTCATCTGCTTAGAAGTGGATCAGAGAATCACCAGCAGCAAGAGCCACATCGTTGATGTATACAGAGAAGAGAGTCGGCCTGAGATTTGAACCCTGTGGCACCCCCGTAAAGACTGCCAGAGGTCCGGACAACAGGCCCTCCTTTGACACATTGAACTCTGTCTGAGAAGTAGTTAGTGAACCAGGCGAGGCAGTCCTTTGAGAAACCAAGATTACTGAGTCTGCTACTAAGACTGTGGTAATTGACAGAGTCGAAAGCCTTGGCCAGGTCGATGAATACAGCTGCACAGGAATGTCTCATATCGATGGCGGTTATGGTATTGTTTAGGACCTTGAGCGTGGCTAAGGTGCACCCGTGACCAGCTCTGAAACCAGATTGCATAGCGGAGAAGGTACAGTGGAATTCCAAATGGTCGGTGATCTGTTTGTTAACTTGGCTTTCGAAGTCTTTAGAAAGGCAAAGTAGGATGGATATAGATCTGTAGCAGTTTGGGCCTAGAGTGTCTTCCCCTTTGAAGAGGGGGATGATCGCTGCAGCTTTCCAATCTTTGGGAATCTCAGACGATATGAAAGAGAGGTTGAACAGGCTAGTAATAGGGGTTGAAACAATTTCGTCAGATCATTTTAGAAAGAGAGGGTCCAGATTGTCTAGCCAGGCTGATTTGTAGGGGTCCAGATTTTGCAGCTCTTTCAGAACATCAGCTATCTGGATTTGGGTGAAGGAGAAATGGGGAGGCTTGGGTGAGTTGCTGTGGGGGGGCTGTTGACCGGAGTAGGGGTAGCCAGGTGGAAAGCATGGCCAGCCGTAGAAAAATGCTTAATAAAATTCTCAATTATAGTGGATTTTTGCCTCAGTTCAGTGGGCAGCTGGAAAGAGGTGCTCTTATTCTCTATAGACTTCAGTGTCCCAGAACCTTTCTGAGTGCTACAGGATACCAATATCTTTTTGAAAAAGCTTGCCTTATCTTTCCTAACTGCATGTTATATGTTTCAATGAAACCGTGCCATAAGCAACATTTAAGCAACACCTACAGTAAACAACACCTACAGTAAGCAACACATTATCAACACAGACACTCACATCATTATGTTACAAGAAGTTGCCACATGTCTCACACAGAGCGATCTATACACTGATGTACCTCTCCTTCTCTCACTTTAGTGGTTTGATGCTAATGAGCCCTGGTCCTAGTCTAATGTAAGCAGCCTGATCTCGTGATAGCTCAGCTCAACAGTCAGTCTGCTTGACCAGGCTACCTGGGCCCTAGTCGGCTGCACTATGCAACTTTAACTATATCTCTACTTTCTCTCCCCAGGACCCCAGTCTGTTGAAGAGCCCCATCTTCACCCCGACCACGGGGCGTCAGGAGCACGGCCTTTTCAACATTTTCCATGCCATGGAGGGCACCGCCCACCTCCACATCCTGGTGGTCAAGGAATACGAGATGCAACACTACAGGAGAAAATGGCCCAACCACATCCTGCTGGTGCTGCCAGCCACGTTGAACAGCGCCGGAGTCGGTGAGTGTCTGG